>NC_047028.1:29949785-30249785 GCF_902652985.1 Pecten maximus
GTACCTGCTGCCCCATTGCACGTTCGCTCCTCTGAGGAAGGCTTTGGGTTCTGTCCCCTGGCAGAGACATACCAGTCATTAAAAATGGTAGTTGCTACTCTTACTTAGCACTCAGCATTCTGGGAGTGGGACGACTGGTTGGACCCGTTGTCAGTATAATGTGACCGGGTGGGGTGTCCTGCTGGATGTCTTCGACAGTATGCTTCAGTGAGGTAGCACTATAAATCGGCAAAAGTTCCGGCCTATCACAAGGACACTTAACACGTACATACCGCAGCCTCCCAAAACACAATAGAACGTTAAGCAAAATAAACCAAACCAAACCAACCCAAAACACACATACGCATGCATGCATGCATATGGCAAACACGAGAGGCCGTCCTTAAATTACCTTAGTTAATAGGACGTTAAACAAATAAAACCAAACCAAACCTATGCCACCTTATTTTGAAATGAATAAAAATGCATTCCAATTGATGGTATTTATATTTTAACTCGCTATGAAAATGCTAAAATTGATATAGATAAAATCCAAACCTTAGAAACCATGTAAATTACTCCTTGATAGTTTAATTCACCTCGTCTGCTCTGATCTTTCCCTTCATGAGACTATTATATCCGACACTAAACCAAACTTTTCAAAATTGCAGTAAAATGTACAAGGCATTTCAATCTTTCTCACTGACGGGTCCAAGGGCGATCGAGAGGTCACGTTTTGGATGTGACGCGTCAATATTTCCTGTAGAAGCCCTTGCAAGCTACACACCCCTGACACATATAGGAACTAAAAATATACTAAAATTATTTATCTATTCTGACTCCCTCTCTGTCTTATGCCTTAGCAACATACATTTCTACAATTATTGAATTCGCCAAATACAATCAATAATGAAACATTACCTCTAGCTGTGAAATTGTATTATGCTGGGTTCCTAGACAAATGATAATACCTTGTAATAAGGCAGACTGCTTTCCCAAGGCGGCCCTGTCATTACCACATTCATATTTCAATTTTCATTTTACTGATAGTAAACGGATTGCAAAAGACCTATTGAAAAATTAAAAGTCACCATGTCAACGTAATTTGGCTGGTTGCAAAGAAAAAAAACTACACTATCAAACCTACCATCGGTGATTGGTATCCTTGTTATAGGGAAGAGAGAGAGCAGAGACTGTCTCCGAATGGGTCATTCTCTCGTTACATATTCTTATTTATTGAAACGGGATGATTAGTCTCAGTGCATAGCATGCGATTTAATATTTATAATTAACACATTTTATTGGACTACATCAACCTACAACGAACACGAGGTCTTTTTATCAAAACATAACAAACATATCTCTATTTTTGACTGTCAGCATAAATACAAATTTTAGATTGCCCGAAAGTTGTTGGCTTATTAAGCTAGATTTAGCTTACCATTGCCACTTGTTTTAAACTATGTGTATCTGGGTTGTTGTTTTTTTTTTTTTTTTGTCTATACCGGCTTTTATTTTTCGGTGCTCCTTTTTACCTACTTCACTCACCAATTATTCGCCCAAATGACCTTTTGTTGTGTTGATGGAACGTTAAGAGCAATTATTAAACATGAGGTTTGCAAATTTTAACAAATGCATGTCGGAATAGAATATGTTACGTAAATGAAAATTTTGTTTGATACAGTTTTTGATTATCCACATGTAATTGTTCTTTTCCTCGAAATATGAGTGTTCAGTCAATTCGATATAATGTTATAAATGTATTTTCATGTAGAGATATATATATATTATCATTTGAGGCTTATCTTAGTTTCGTGTATTTTCTATTGGGAGTTTCTTTTTTAGTGTTGTTTGGTCCTAAATGACTCCAGGTGTCGATGTAACAATCCACCTCAGTCAGCGTTGTTTATGTTGCTTCATTCTTGTGAAGGAATAATTTCCAATGAGTTTGTGATTTTTCAACGGTAACAGCACTGTATTGTTAGACAAGTTCGATTCTTCCATTTTGTCTGTATCTAACAGCGATCAGACCTCAAACGAATTGGTGTGGTACGCGAGATATTGAACCAGAATGGCCAAGGATCAGTGAAACTGACAAGGGATCAGATAAAGTACAGCAGCCAGGCTCGCTCAATCTGAATATTATATCGTCTTTATGATTCCAACAAATTGAACGGACCGATTCGATGATAGAAAATATTATCCATATCTGCGTTGCTCAATCATTTAATCTGCATATTTAAATGTTTTATCGATTGCTGTTTCTGACTCCATATGCCTTAATTTAGTTCATTTTAATAAATACATAAAGAATATTTGGAGCACGCAATTTTCATCAATTGGTAGTGTGAAATCTTAATTGATTTCAACATTACGTAATGATTTATACATCGGGAGTTAGTTAATTTTTCCGAGCCAGAATTTTAAAATATTGCGACTCTGAACTAGAAACAGGTATATTGACAATTCACTGGCGTAGTGGTTGTTATACATGTAGTAGGGTTTATGTTTTAAGAATATAAGACAACAAATGCCATGACTACATGTTATTATAATCATTCTGTTAATATGACATCAATCAATAAAGAGTCCGCTGTTAATAGGGCATTAAACAATACAAAACTCACCAAAAAACATATTCTTTTGTCTTACTGTATAGAGGTTAACCACCAGTGCTGTTGATAAGATGTTACACAACCAATTGCAACATTTTTCTTATATGTTATACAAGTAACCATGCTAATTATGTCCTTTTTACATCTTTGGCATCTCGGTATATTTCCTGATGGCATGCTTATATTACTTTCCATGGATTCTTACCACCAAATTACCGTCAAGTAGTTCGGAAGGAAGCATAGCAGACCGGTAGCGAAGATATATATCGTTAGAAATTCATTGCAGACAAAATAAATAACCAGTAATTATGTATTTGATATAACATGATACATTACGGCATTGCTATAGTTTCTCGCGGGGCATAATATTTTTTCTTTTCATTTCCGTTGTGGTGAAGTAATGCGCAAAATAAGTCGATCAAAAGTGGGAGATGGGGACATGCTAGCGACAGAACGTCTGTACGTTTGAGTTAGGAGACGTGAAAATCAACACAAATTGTGGAAATAAGAATGAATCGGGTAATCACCTTCTGGAGCCTAGAGACTGCTATAGCTTACAAATAATAATTTTTAAAAATCTTCATTAGATATCTAAACCTGATTCTTGGGGAAGTATACATTATTTATTGTCGAAATGCTGACGTTTTCGTTTTTCTCTCCGTGTGGCTCTCGAAAGCAGAATGATTTCACAAACATCTTTTATATTATGTATTATATGAAAGTAATCTCGGTGCATTTGTATATGTGGTATGTTCGTATTCGTAAACAGTATAAAGGGTTGCCCTGCAATCATGTCTGTGGTCTAGATAACAAAACGGTAATCTGTCCACTGACTATCCAGAGGAATAGAGATCCAACCTCTGATAGCATATAAGGATGCTGCCGTATGAAATAGTCTCCGTGTATACAAAGGACAAATGGTTTGCTTAAATTTGCTATATGCTATTTTAAACACGATTCATTGTCACATTTGACACTTCATTATTATCTGTTTGAATTTTGCAGGAAAATAATTGTTTGCCATTAAGACATTTTGATCCGTGCATTTGTACTGTTTTTTCGTCCTCATGCATGAAGGGCTTACAGTACGCTTGTGCTGCCTATTCAGGATTCATAAGAGCAGACTTAATTCAGGATCATGCTTTTCTCATCGTTTTAAACAACTCTTATCTCCGTCCGTCCGGCTGCCGTTTCGAATGCATAACTCCAGAACCTTTAGGATAACTCCACCAAACCTGGTTCACGTATTACTCTAGTGGTGTATTTTGTTTTGTAGTTTTTTTTTATTTAAACACATTATATTTGCATATTGATTATAAACACAAAGGGATTGGGCATACGTTTTCAAACTTATACTAAGCCCGTTCTAGATATCAATTTACAATATACATATATAATCATATTTAGAGAGAGAGAAAATGACCTTAGCTGTTAATAGGAGGTTAAACAAAATAAACCAAACCAAACCAAACCAGACAGAGTTACAAAAGCAGCCTATATATTAAACAGATCTACATATCTAGAATATAACAAAATTTGAAGTAGTCTGTGATCTAATCCGACTCAGGCGACAAACACCGTTAATACTAGTCCACTGATTCTGCTTTCAAGCTTTTAATTGTCTTCCACTTCATGCGCTACTGATATCTTTCTCCGCGTTTCATATACATGCCGCTCCTTCTGGAATTATCTATCACAAAATTTGCCACCCAAGTCAGGAAAGACAAGTATATACTATAAGTTATGAAATTAAAAATCTGATCAAAATCTAATAGTATTTTTTATAATTTATTCGGTGGATTGGCAAATAGCTTTTTTTTCGTTTTTTTTTTTTGTTGTTTTTTTTGAAAATTCTGAATTTCTAAAAAGCGAAAGAAAGTGGTCTAGCGAGATGAAATCATTAAACTCACTATACCATTGTAAACGTTGGTCAACATAATTAGTACATACAAAAACAGAAATTCAGTGCGTCTTCGATGGGATGTCCATATTGACAGTGTTTGAAATTTCTCAAATAAGCATTAAATCAATCATTATTGAGAGATTTAGATCTGTTCCTTAATCTGGCATGCAGGATTTAATATTTTCTGTCACCAATAAGAAAACAGTGAGGAGTTTGTTGATTTCTAAAATTACGAAGGCAATGTTTAAATGGCTGAATATGAAACACTTTGTCGGATATCGTGGTAAAAATGGTTCCAGAGTTGGATAGTAGATGGAACGAATGAAGACTTTGTAAGTTGTAAACGGTAATTAGGTATGAAGTAGTTATTTGCATTCCGAATTTTATATCGGGAATTGTCTGAGACTAAAGGGCTGTTAAGTAATTGGGTGTTAGATTTTGTTATGTTTGTAAAAGAGCTGCAATTTTCTTCTATATCGCCTATCGGCAAGTGGTTCCAATCCACTTTCAGAATATAAAGAATATCTGCTCGTGTAAGACGGTAATCTCTGAATCACGCGAGCACCTTCTTAATGACGTTTTTCTGATTGGTCTGCATCACCGAGAGTACACCAATCCCATACCTCGCAGCAATATTCAAACAATAGAATACTATAAACATTATTTATTCTATATAAAGTTTGTCGAGTTAATATAAATTTCAGCTTTCGTAAAACACTAGTCTGCTTTGATACATTTTTACAAATGTCTTCAATATGGCTAGTCCATTTACAATTTCCATCCGATATTACTTCCAAATGCTTATGATTATTTCCAAAATCCACACTTACATTATCAAATTTAACATATATCGCATAATCAAATTCAGAGTAATGGATAAGTAATGCCTCTATTTTTAAAGGATTAAACTTTATTAGCCATTTTCGAGCCCAATTTAGAATATGCTCTAAATCGTTGTTAATGACAGTTTCAGCTTTGTAAGGGGAATGGTTAGAATATAATAATGAAGTATAATCTGCAAATAATTTTGAGAGGCTCTGAAGATCGTTAGTTATGCTATTTATGTATGAAACAAATAATAAGGAACCGAGAACAGAACCTTTTGGGACATCGGCATATGTAGTTTTCAAAGGCAATTTAGTCACCTACACAATCCTGCTGTTTCCTTTCACTTATAATTAACGAACAAATTTAAGTTTACCACGTATGCCATAACATGCTAGTTTCACTTTCAGTACCCAGTGCCACACACGATAAAACAATTCCGATATATCACAAAAAAACTAAACATGTAGGATGCATTTTTTCTAATTTTTCGCATAAAGTATGATTACTTTCTATGAGTTGATGAACTGTCGAGTGACAAATCTGAAAACAAGATTGGAACTTATAATGTATCAATGAATTTTCTTGTAAATAGTCGTTAAGGTATTTTACAACTAATCGTTAAAAGTCTTTTCCGACAGTACTAAGTCATGAAATTGGTCTTTAATTAGCAAAACTGTGCTTATCCCCTGTTTTGAATAATTATATCACTAAAGCATGTTTCCACAATAGGAAAAACTCTAGCTTTCAGAGAAGATCTGAATATAAGAGTCAAGGGGAAAGCTACTGATATTGCAGTATTTTTTAAACATATTATGACTAATTGTGTCTATACCAACAGCTTTATGAATATTTAACTATTTCAAAATGTCTTTTATGTTATTCAATTCAAACTGTATGTCAGATATAGTGGAGTCTGTCCGTAGTTCTATTGTGGGTATTTCAATATTATTGTCGCCAAGCGTAGAAATGGAGACAAAGTAATCATTTAGAATATTACCATGTTTATTTTTAATAGGAGGTATAACATCAAATCATTAGATGTTTTGATTAATTTACGTACTATAATATTTAAATTCAAGTATTGGGCTTAAAAAAGCTTTTGCCAGTTTCTTTTGATTATTTACAAGATTAAGTTGTTTCCGGAAGTTAGTAAGATTATTGTCTGAAAGGTTTTATTTATATTATTTCAGTAATCTATTTCTTTTGCGAATTTCCCGTCTTAAGTTGGAGTCAAACCACGGTCTTATCATCACCGTCCGGGTCGGTGATTACTAAAGTATTTGTTTTTAAATTTGAATCACTGAACCAATGTCAGGGATGCTTAATGACATCAATGTATTATATGTAATATTTAGAAATTTGGCTTATTGTGGCATGAACGGAAGGATAATAGGCGAAGTGTTTTGAAGTGTGACATTTGGTCATTAAACTTGAATAAAAGATACTCTTCCGTCAAATAATATGTATCATTAAAACATCCATCCAGACGTTGTCGGTAAAATCAATTTTTTTGTTTTGCCCAGATCATGTTACAGGTTGCATTCATTTTTTTTTCTTAGCGAAGGGCTTGGAAACCTTACTTATCACAGCTATACACCACACAAAATAACAAAACATGAGTACATGTAGCGTGCTTGGTAAAAAAAACAGGACACTAGAGTAACCGAAGCGTGTTAAACTGCACGCGATGCTTTCCAGCTTTTTCCTATCACATTGGCTGCTCACATAGCGAAGGAAGTATTTTATGTATATGGAAGCATTCTTGATACACTGAATTATTCAGAAGTGCTAGCAGAAATACAGACTGATAGGTCAATTTGTATGTAACGACAAGACATAGAACGTTAAGTGGTGTCATTCTCCTGGCGTGTTCCCACGAATTTAATAGATTTATGTTCCTGTAATGACGACACCGATTTTCTTGGCAATTCGACAGCGACACTGCACGAATCAATGAGTAAAAGAACACGTCCGTCCACCTTAATCGATAAATCAGAAAGCTTTGAAAAGTAACTAGCTTCTAAGACACCATAAAAATGGCAGAGCCATTCCCTCTAAAGTGTTTTCCTATGACATGCTTTGTCAGATCGGCCGTAAAAACGCTGACGTATATGTCTTAATGAGATTAATATCCTGTCCTTGCTTTTACATCATGTTTCTTCTACGACGGGGCTGACGACAGGCATTACCATGTCGTAGGGCTAGCGTAATCCCCTTTTGGCCATGGAACCAACTACATCACTGACTCGCTCACAAAGACGTAATCGTATCCGGTGATCCCAAGGCAAACCCGCCTACACAGCATCAGCAGCTTAACATCTGTGGTGACAGCAGGAGGCCAAGCCTAATGCTGCTATGTCAAAAGTCGTAGAACTTTTTGCCCTGATCGTTGATCAGCCGATAACAACTGTATAAGAGTGGTGTTAATAGCAAAATTTATTGTAAATGGTCTAGACTTAGACGGAAATAAACGGTTTCAGAGTCTTGTGTGTTGAGGTAATAGGTTGTATTTTTTATAAAAAAAAATCATTCAAATTGACCGATGACAATATATTCACAAACGACTTCCTAGATTGACGATAAATTGAAATAATAACATGCATTCATTTCACGGCTTCAATTCCATTAAGAAAGAAATGTGAAGTTATTTTAATCCCAACCTTATACAGAGCAACGTTATCTGCAGGGATTTCACAGTTTAAATGGATAACACGTGCAGATTCAATTTAATGTTATAAACACTATCGGTTTAATATTCCATGGGAATAAATAACCTAATGTCGATGGACCGTAAAGCAATACAATACCCTGGCTGGCTAGACTTGGCAAGCATGGTCAGGTATTATTAACTAGTCTGAAGGGATTTGTATAAGACGCCTTTGGCATGGCGAAGAATCAATCTAACAGAAGTACATTTTTCTTTTGTGTTTAAAATGCAGTGTAGCCAGATATCTTCTGGGGAATGGTAATCACATGATAGTTACTTCAAAGATATACTACGACTCTATGCCAGTGAGATGTCGTGTTTTTATTCAAGAGGTATTTAAGACTTTAAATTATGTTTGCAAGTTTCTTTTTTTGTCTCTAAAAACATTTATTTGGATTGAAATATGTGTCTGAAGGTTAGAAAAATAAGTCAATGTACAGTATCACAAAATATTCCTTTCTTTGATATATTTAATCAAAGCAATTATCAAATTCCTTTTAACGAATCAGAAAAGGGTCATTAGGGTCATTTAATGGTTGGTAAAATAGATAAACAAATAAAACAAAGTAATGTAAATGTATGACAGATTTAACTGTCCATGTAATCGAACAATGTAAACAACGAATACCTAAAATATCAGAAAGTACATAATTCCTATGAATGCAAATAGAGAATTTTGCAGGGAGACACTTGAAAATGTAAATGGAGAATAAGTCAAGGGATACATGTTTTTCTCAACTCCTTCGACGCTAACAGCTTGCACGTGATTCCTTGTACTGCCCTACCCTATAAGTTAAGAACCAGGTAGGAATGACCAAGAGTATTGACTCGTATTCTGGGTCATTCCGACCTTATATCTCTAAGGTGAAAAATATTACTCATATTCTGGGTCATTCCTACCATGGTGCGTAACCTTAATCTTTCAGGTGAATATATTTGTTCATTAGAATGAATCAGCTTTTTGGAAATATTGAGCTAATATATGGATCAGAAAATTGTTATCTGTACTGCAATAGTTATTTAATCTTGGACGACTGCATAAAATAATCATAATGTCGACTGAAACGAAAGCACGTATCTCTTAGGCTTACGTCGGAAACCGGTTTGGATCCGGACCTATTTTGTATGGATATTTGTTAGTCCCGACTAGGCCTTCTACTCTGTGGCTCAAAAATCCTAATGCTGAAGCTGATTTACTCCAGTAGTCTTAGTGAAACTCGGCAAAATCATATCCGATAACATACGAGCCAATTCCAGATTCACATTTTTTCATATAGGAGGATCTCGCAATTTTAACTTTTGGTTTCTTGATCGTAACCAAATTCGCCTGTATCAACCTCATCATCGTCAGAATCATCAGAAACATCTTAGTCGGTAGGTGAAGTATCATTTTAAATCAAAACTGTTCCGATCGTTTTCATCTTCTAAATTTACATCAACCACGATTATCGCACACACTCGTTTCGATTGCAGATATCGTACGTACATTGTGTAACGTTGTGCAATCCCACAACTGTATAAGACGCTTACTCTTCAGGAACCATCTGCATACTACAATATACCAGCTACTCGATACATGAAATAAATTATTTTCTCTGATAAAAATGAGAACGACTTGAAAACAACATGCGAAGACTGTGTGGGAAACTGCACGTGCTGTGACGTTTCTGCCGAAGCAAAGACGAATTCGTGTGATTGATAATGGCATTTGCTAGAGTAGAGTTTGAGAAAATTAACTAACGTATAGATAAATAAAATTGTACCGTGAATATGCCATTTTCTTTTGGTTAATTACCAGCTGATCCATCTTATCAGCTGTGAGCCGTAAAACACACACTGAGTTGTACTACTTCGCCATAAAAGTAGTCCGTTCAGATTTCTTTAATGATTTAATTAAAAGCGCATTATTTTGAAATAGAAATATAATTTCAGTCATTAATATGCATATTTAGAGGAAATTGACATTATGTATATTTTGATTTATTAAATAAACTGAACGCTAAATAAGATAATCACTTTATTTTCAGTGGTACAACTGAAAAATGTATAAACAATGTGATAATCTATGATGGTTGGTTGCTTAAGGCCCAATTACCACGGATATTAAGTTTTGAACCGCTTCGAAACTGCTATGTTGCTGTGATATAGCGATATTTATGACTTCAAATTAATAATCATTATTGTGTGTCAGAACAAATGGTATGTTGTTTTCGCCTGTCAATGTGACTTTGCTTTTTTGCAAATCCTCAATCTTATGCATATCGCACGTTCGGGAGGCCGTCCTTACATGACCTTACCTTTTAATAGGACGTTTAACAAATAAAACCAAACCAAACTTTCACCGGTATAGCGTTGATGTGTTCAATGCTTCTCGCTATTAACTTGTAAAGGTGATGGTGTTTCAGGATTGAAGTTCATCTAGATTCTGTTTGCGTTTACCGCTATTGCGCTTAACCTCTTGAATAGTCATACTAATTGATCCAGACACATATATCTTGGATGCCTGCCCTGCGTAAGAAATTGTAACTGCTACTCCAATTGCATGACCGTAAGATGCGACTAAAGCTAGAATCTAACTTGTTCTCTTCTTTCCGAAAAAAAAACTTTCTTCTTCCTAATGTATCTCATGACAATGCCTCACTTTTGACCTTGAGTTGAGCGTTCGCCCCTGTGAGGAAGGCTTTGAGTTTGTCAGCTTGCTAAGACATACCAGAGTCAATAAAAATGGTAGTTTCTACTCCTGCCTAGCACTCAGCATTTTGGGAGTGGGACGACTGGTTGGCCCGTTGTCAGTATGCTTCGGTGGGGTAGAACTTTAAATCGGCAAAAGTTCCGGACTATCGCAAGGAGACTTTACAAGAATATACCGCAGTCTCCCAAAACACACACACGCACTCACGACACGCATGCATGTCGCACGCACGGGAGACCGTCCTTAAATGCCCTTAGCTGTTGAACGCAAGTTAAACAATAAAACCAAAACCAATCTTCAATGCCAATCTCCTGCTAGGTGTTTGTGTATAAACTAGTGACATCAAAACAAGTAGATCTTTATCGTCGTCCTCTGTCGACAATAAATTTATATCACATCTTAGGTAACTCGGAATGAATCGACATAAATGTTTCGAAAACATTTAGAAAGTTGCCCCTTGGGACCCGCACCTATTCGTCTTCAGTTCTTCATGTCTCACTACTTTTTACACGTCCGGAGTGTTGTAGTTTGATAGCTTATTGCATCCGTTTGCTTTTATGGACTTTGGTCAAATTGTAAGAGATACTGTACTTCATTTAAAAATTTTGAAAATAAAAAAGGTTTAATTTGCTGATGTTTCTCACACAGTAGTTGCTACTCCTGCTTAGCGCTCAGCATATTATTATTAGGACGACTGGTTCGCCCGTTGTCAGTATGATGTGACCGGGTGGGGTGTCCTGCAGGGTGTCTTCGTCAGTATGATTCAGTGAGGTAGCACTATATAAAGCGGTAAAAGTTCCGGACTATCACATGGAGACAATCATACCACAGTCTCCCAAAACACACATACGCACTCACAACACACATGCATATTGCACGCACGGAAGGCCGTCCGTAAGTGACCTTAGCTGTTGATAGGACATTAAGCAAATAAAGCCAAACCAAACAAAATCATACATTAAAATCTGGACATCACGAACTGACGGGGACCATACACATGTTTTCATTATATGCTAGTTTCGTATTTCCACTTTCAATCGTATCGTATCATATGCTACAGTGCTTTCCATCCATTTGTGTTTATTAGTATTTACCTGTAAAAAAAAAAGACTAATCAGGTTTATAACATTGTTACATATTTATTTATTAATCGAAAACCATTAATCACTACAAACACTTATGTTTCAATATACAGTATATAAACTGTTACAATGTACACGGGAACCTAACAGTATAATAAGGCCTTCGACCCCTGCGCACACTTCATGCGCATATCACAGTTCTTCATTTATTAATAAGTGGGCTTTTTTAATACGTAATTTTACTTTTTTGTAGCGTTTTTTTTGTAGCGTTTTTTTTTCGTTAAGGATTTTAAGGTTGCTATCAATTTAACACTCAGAAGACAAAAGAACACTGACTCAGAATGCCCATTTACAATGCTTGTTTTATAAATGAAATGTGATTACTATCCCGCCCCGCTGATGTGTTTACGATGTGTGTTCACATGTTAAATATCCCTTCACCACCCTCCTACTTTCCGAACACTGCCAGTGAGTGACGAATACGCAACTTCTGGTGAAAAATAATTCACGCAATCTGGAAAACATTTTTTTTAAAGCAAATTTTCGTTAAAGACAACTTCGTACCAGGGGTATTCACAAAGGTAATGACTGGGATAAAATTATTTGTTCGTAAAAAAAGTTTTACTGTAGTATTATTGTCAACTTTGTCGAAAATGTCTGAGTAATTATTCGGATAATTGAATTGATCGAGGACTTTGACCTCTTATTTCTCAAAATTCCATTACTACTATGGCCTCGTTTTTGTCGGCTTTGTTAAATTACAATGGATTTATCATTGTTCAACTTATTCATTGCACAATTTTTTGTTGTGTGAAGTCTAAATTATCTTCATTATGATCTTTATCAGCAAAAAGAAAACATCCCTAAGCCGTAATTTTCCCCAGACTCTTAAATATCCACATGTAGTTCCTGTGTGGGTTTTTTTCAGGGGCTGATTTAAATTTCAGTCCTTCTTTATGCTTCAGTGAGGTAGCACTATAAATCGGCAAAAGTTCCGGCCTATCACAAGGAGACTTAACACGAACATACCGCAGCCTCCCAAAACACACATACGCACTCACCACACGCACGCACGGGAGGCCGACCTTAAATGACCTTAGCTGTTAATAGGACGTTAAACAAAATAAACCAAACCGAATCAGACCTTGTTTTAGGGAGAGTTAATTCATGCTGATTGAGATATTTGCTGAATGAATTTAATACATTCGGCTCTATTCTATTCCATTACATTCAGTACTGTTTCCTGCATTGTTAGGTTCTCCTAGGAGCGATTGGGTTTGCCCATTTCTGAAAAAAAAAACCTGAACAATCTTTTCCCTGATCTATTGACAAGTGGTTTATCCCGAACTTTTCCCCCTTAATTTTGCTGATAGGCCACGTTCGTGTCTGAATTCCATTTTGAAATCTTATTTCAACATTATATATTTAGAGTATAAGACAGCAGATTCAGTCCACATAAGCGTCTTTTCGCGTCTTTTCGACAAAAAACTACGAGCAGGCATCTCGTACACAGGAAAGAACATCCAGAAATGATCTCAGCTGTTAATACATGTAGGACGTTAAACAATACAAACCAAATATCTTATATTATATAATATCTCATGAAACATTGTATATTTACAAATTATCTGCCTGATTGGCACAAAATTAATTATTACGTCATATGATCTTGCAACCGCTATTAATCGAATTGTAAAATGCCCTTGTCGATATTGTTCTATTCTATTACATGTTACATGTTCTGTTACATTCTATCCACAAGTTTGGTCATTTAATCATCAATTTCGCTTTAATTTTGAAAGCTTCATTAACTAATGTTAGTACGGCTTTGAAACCATTGGGAATAGTCTTTTCAAGATGGCGGATCAAAACAATTACATAATGCAGATGAGAGAGTGTAACATTTTCTACTGAACTTGGTACACATTTCAGATTACCAACCCGTAAGGTAATCGTTTTCCTTTGTGTAAACATTATCAGGTTGTGAGCATAACCACCACATTGCTATAAAACGGAGACATGAGATAGTCTCTGACAATGGAGATGGATATTAAGACTGTATGTATCATTAACAGAATCAGGTACAATCATACATTTATTACTTAAGCATTGATGTCATTTTTTTTTAGTTTCATCGGGGTATGAAACAAATTTTGTTTGCAAACTGTATGAATCCGCGTAGCGGATCAATTTTTGAAAATGATTTTCTAATTTAAAACATGTTTTATGTACAATTTTACTGGTTTTAAATGGGATTCTTTTTCTCAAATCAATACGCAACGTCAATTGTCGTATTGTGACGTCACATTTTACGCGCCATTCTCGGAATTTCTTTCATAGAAGAATGAAAAGAATTTATCGACCAATCACATTTGAGTATTTACCATGAAAACAAAGAAAAATTAATTATATGCATTTGAGATTGATTAATTATCGCATCACGAACTGTGTTAGTACACGAATGCTTACGAACTACAAAATATCAATATGTGTTCCTTTTAAAGTTGCCGTATGTAAAATAACTAAAATAGATATTGTACATCAAGTTGATTACAGCAAGACCAGTCTATACTGTGCTGAAAATCCTTTAATACCGTAGCATTTAAGTCGCAAAAGAAAAGCAATGTACCCTTTATGAAAACGGCTCATTCCCTAAACACCAACTCTGGTAAAGACAAAGGAAGGTGTTTATGTAGGAAGTTCTTTGAAGTAAAGTTATAGTCTGTTTTAATATGGAATACCAACTCAGGTAAAAAGTAGGGTCAACTCAGGTATATGAATCAGATATAGTTTTCTAAATTCAAAGCACTATATCATATAGATTATTTTACTAGTAACAATGAAATGACAATATTATATAAATAAATATAAGTATTTTCAAAGCACTATGTCTAACTATATATTTTACTATTATTACATGTAATGACAATTATTAATATATCAGATAAAAATATATAGATAAAAAATAAATAAAATTAGAAATTGCTTTCTAAATGCAAAGCACAAATTATAGATATTACTGTTGATGATCAACTTAATTAAACATTGACCTGTGTGTTCGCCATTCCGTCTATGATTAACAATTATTACTACTAACTAAACCTGAAACAGATCAACACAAGAATATTACAATTGTTCTACAAGAATTAAGTGATCTATAAAGTAATTATATGATGAGCTAAACAAATTTGGAAAAAGGCAATATATGTATATCTATACAAATCTGAAAAACGTACAAAGTCTAACTAATATACAAGTTCTTATCAGTGAAAAAGTATGAATTTAAGATTCTGTAATAATGCCAATTTAAATGTTGATAGTCAGATATATATTTACACTAAAAATGAAAAATGGTACAAGGCTAAATTTGCTAAGATAATAGAAAAGAATGTAAATTAAACAATCGTATTAAAGCATATCTTAAGTTTTTACACTTAATCTCAAAACAAGCACAAATTAAATCAAGATGACACAAAATTTAACAAAATGTTAAAGTTTGATCGATCAAACTTTTTACAGAAAATATGATTCAAAAGTATTTAATGATAGATTTTACTAATGTGCTACCAATCAAGATTCAGTTAGTACATAGGTGTGCAAAGATGTTGATAATTCAAATATCAAAGCAAAATATGATGATTTTTCAAAGTGTGCTTCAGTTTTATCAGAGACGTGATATTTTATACATTATTTCCGAAACAGTTTAGCAATCATTATATATTAACAACTAATGATTTTCTGATCACCTAACAGGTGAGTTGATTTACCTGTGTTCTGATTTACCTGTGTTCTTACACTGAGGATATTTCTGTAACAGATTATAACTCCCTATCAACACACATTAACCCCTATGTAAACACCCCACCCTAACCAGAGTTGGTGTTCGGGGAAGACCCCATAAAAACAGAGCTACCTTGCAACACAGGTAAACACCCGGGGCTATGACCTGGCAGCGGTCGTTAGGACTACACACAGTGTCAAGCGATAGTCTGTACAGCTGTCGTCACGGGTGATTTGCCCCGACATGTTTCGCTCCACGTGGTGAAAAAATCGTCCGGATTATTGCGGAAAATTTACTAATGAAAATTACGCTCCGTTCCTAAAATGGGGTTCCGGAATCGGAATCCGAATTTCCGGACTGATGAGTACAAATAACGTTACGGAAATCTGTACCCGTGCATTTCCATCCGGACTGCGAGTTTTCCGGACTATCGGCGTCCGGATTATCGCGGGTCCACTGTATACATGTACATAATGACCCCAGCATATGTTAATAATCAGAAATGGTGGCTTAAGTCAATATTGAGTGAACCATTATTACAGATGGCATGTCGTCACTATAGTCAGCGAATTGTTGATCACTAGGACTTAATCAAGAACGAACGTTTTTGAGGGTTCATATCACCAGAAATACATTAGTACAGAAGTCAATTCAGCGCGGTTAATTACATATTCATGATCTTTGGATAAACTATCCTTGTTGGAGAAGTTGGGAATGAGAAGCAATGCATAAGCGGAAGCTTGGTGCGTTATCGAAATAGTTACGCAGGTTAGTTGTAAGGATTTCCCATGCTCCTAACAGCTACGGTCACACGAAAACAGTGATAACGATTGATCGTTATAGTGTGAAGCCATACTAAATCAGACCGATTTGAATTCACTCCAGGTTAACATGGATGTTACCAATAAATCAGAAACCATGTAGCGTTACTCTCATTCTCAATAGTTTGTCTAAAATTCCTTGGTTCAGAATAAAAACATTGCACGTTTAAATTGATATAACTGTATAATTAGTTATGAAACTTTCTTTTAACCATGAATACTTCGCGCGACAAGCAATGATTGTAAGTTTAAAATTGGTAGGTAACTATTGCCTGTTTGAAAATAGTATATAACCCACAGTTATGTTTCACGAAAGGAATATCCTCCTTTTTTGTCAATCCTGCGATCAAAGCTTTGCTATAAAGCATTTTCTGATTGAATGCTCCGATCTTCTTTGGCCCTTAAGTGTTGGCGGGAAACAACCGTCAATATCGCCAAATTACGATTATGATTATCAAAATAAAACACTGATGACTTTTTATAATTTATTTAATCACCTATAAACTGGACATATGCTTTTCACATGGATATCGTACCCCATAAGTAGTCTTCCTGGCTAAAATCATATTAACAAAAAATGAGATACTGTTATTCAATCGCATAATGTCAGCATAATAAACGATACATATTCAATGCTTGATTAAAAACGGGGACAAATGGTTTTATATTTTTGTTAATTTCGATTTTCATTGATGAAATATACATGAGTTATTGAAAACATTTACTATTGAAGTGTACGTGTTTAGAGAAATATTTATATTTATGCATTCATTTATTTCTGTTGTAGTGATATACACATAGACATCCCTGGCCGACCCCACAAAAAATTGATTTTCTGGACTTAACTAGTGAAACAGGTAGTGTTTTGTCACGTACATGGTATTCCAGATGCTGTGCCTACGGGGGAACGTGGAGTAGTGTTTCTAACAGCAAACTCTTGGGTCCATCCCTACTCGATTGGATGTACATTTCATATGATATCAAACATAATAAGACGAACATGGTGGAGGAAATGTGACAGTAATTTTCTTCTTTGAAAAAACACAAAAAGTATTGGCAGTAATCATTGATATACATTCGACAAGAAAGGATATTTCTTTATTTGGTGGCAAAGGATGCTTTCCGGAAAATACCCATTATTTGTGTTAAGGTACATCAAGACTAAGTTCGTCCATCAGACATACCGCATCTGTTTCTAGGAAATAGATATCGAACACAATATTATTGTCCACCAGACGCACCAGGTCTTCTATTTGTAGTTGGTAATGCTAAAAAGAATCGAGCCCATTTGTCTAGTCTTCTTGTATACCTTCCTAAAGTACACCATTCTTTATATCACACGTATATGATACAACATTGAAATATATAGGCAACGAAACTCGATACTTGATTCACTCTTTAAAGTCTGTGTAGGCCACGTCCCCTGTTTAATCAAGGCATGGTATGTGGAACGAGCTTCACCTATATATAAGGATAGACGACGTTTGAGGAGTTATTTCTCTTCTTTGAATGGGCACAATTAGTGTTTATCTAAAACCAGCACGGTTGTTTGTTATTAACCGAGTACGGATTAGGTTTTGGGTCGAAATTTGTAATTGAAGGTATAGACTACTGTGAACAGAGAGTGGTATTTGCGTTATTAGAAAGAGTTCTTATTCTGAACTAACACCATTTATGTATTGTTAGTACATCTAAACAATTACGCTAGAACATTACCTTGTGAGAAAAGATAATTTATTTCATTAGCAGGTTTTGCTACGTTTCCAATATCCAAACAGTACAGTACTCAACCCTGTAATGTGCGTTTTCGTGACTCATTGATTGAAGTGCTGCCACTTACATAGGCTTTTCCGTGAATGAACAGTGTTTGTGTAGAACAATAATGACAGGCCAAGACGGTTTGTCGTTCTCGGTCGTATGTATGGTCGCTCTGTGTTTTCTGAAATGTGGAACTGTGGAAGGAACTGTCTCCAATCTCTGCCCCGTTCCCTTGGGATGTACAGTCTGGGGAGAACACCCTGGTACAACTCTTAAGTTGGAATTACAGGAAACATCTCGTGTAAGTAGAACCCTAAAGTATGTAATGTCACAATACATTCATCAAACATCTCCGTCTAACCATTCTGTATTATGACATGTAGCTGTTTCCCATGAAGCATATAATTTAAGATCGTTATGCTGGTAAGTGCCTACACAATGTTCCATAACAAAGTAAATCAGCTAAACAACGCATAAAATGTTGTCTCTGATACTCGTACTTTTTTCTAAATGTATCGTTTTGTTTATGTTTGCTTCCTGCTCTGCCATGTATAATAGATGCTTGAATGAACTTAATATTGATGCAAATAATGTTACGAATATGTATCATATATGTAGTTATTTTAGTTGTGCTTAAAATGAGAATATATGAAGAAGTATTCAATAAATCATTCAGTTCTATATCAGAAAATCGAAATCAAAACGACATTAATTGATGAGTTCACAAAATCATTTTATTACGTTGATTTGAGGGGAGGACAAGTGTGTCCTAGTGCAGGGATCTTTCCTTATACTTCCTCTCACAATTCATTAACATTCTTTTTATTGAATATTGAATATTGAATCAACTAATACTTGTAAGTTAAATATATTGAGGCAGTAGGTATGTAACTCACAAGAAAAGGAAATTTAACAAGAGGAAAAATGAGAGCATTTTAAACTCTTTTCATACCGTTTATTTGAAAATTGGCCCTGTTAGTTGCATTACAAATTAAGATCAAAGTAGGCGCCATGTATTGAAGATAGTCAGCCGTGTATCTTGATTTTAGCTTTTTTTTTTAGGATATATCCGATGGACAGGGTCAACATATCTTGTTAGAAAACACATCATCCATAGGTCTAAGATAAGTTCACGGAATATCTTGGCTCTTAAAGTTACTACATGTTTCGACCAGCTCCTTGCTAAAATAAGCATCGTTTGAAAACAAAAACAAGTCGGCAAAAACAGGGCACACTATGTATGCATAGGTATGCCTATAGCCCGTAGAAAGTTCGTGCCTATAAGATCTACATTGATGTCAACTGGAAGAAATTAAATAATTTTCACAATTTAATCATCAAGACATTTCATATTGTTCTATTAGAAATCGCATGTAATGAACCGTTTACCGTGCAACTTATCTTATTGGATTGTATCAATCTAAACCTAATATAGGGAATATCTGAAACAGTGTAACACGTTTAAAACTTATATTCGAAAATGCAAAATTATGAGCTATCTGAAGACCGTCGGGATTTACCACGAGATATTACTAACAATAGCCGAAATTACCTTTTTTTATAGTATTCACGTGTGTGTACCAACATGTTTCTACATATTTAGTTTCGTTCTTGTTGTTTCTTTGGAACCTCTTTTGCTCACCATTTACTGACCTTAATAACCCGTTGAGTAATGATGGGTCTTTAAGAATATGATAATAATAACTATTAGAAATACTCTCCTGTAAAGAACGATGTTTTAAAAAATATTGTATCATTAAATCGACTACAATGTTAAGAGTACCCAGAGGGATCGTTTATCCTATTGCAAAGGCGTAGGCCTGATGGTAAAAATCAAGCGTAGATTACCAACATGTTAACACAATCGTAAAGCATACGAAATGGGAAATTTAGTGAACATAGACGTACTGTACAGGAATACTACATTAACAAGTTTTGAGGTCGACAAGTTGAAACTGTCAAATTCCGAAATAAATTACATGGTACATTAGTGTCATAACAATTTACATGTGCTTAAATATATTGGCTGGAAATGTCATTTAAAAACATACATATACGTATAGATAATCTCTAAGTGGATGTATTTTTTTCATAAAGACATCGATTGTATTATCTATTTTATTTTTCTAAATTATTTTAATTAACTTTGCATTATGAACGTCGATTTTCTGAAAACAAATTTCATTTCAACATTCAAATGTTCATCCAGTCCAATTTCAATTTTGAAATATTTTATTCCTTGTAATTATCGTGGTTGTATTTGATAAGTAAATCATCCTCTCGATGAACATAATAATTAACTCGCATGCTTCAAATATAATTAAAATGGAAATTATCGAAGTGTGCTCCAATACTCTCCTTCGAAACATGATTTGTTTTATTGTAAAGATGCGTCGGAGATTTTATATCGATCAGCACTTTTAATTTAGTTGTCCATTAAAAATCTTCATCATGGAATCCTGTGACGTCATCAACTGCAGATATGACATCATACTTTTTTTTAAATCCTTTGTCCCTAAATGACTTAAATTGCCGTTTAGTTTTAAAACAATACAATACAATAGCATTATGATTACGAGAATATAAGATTGTGACGCTTACTGCAATAATGAACACCTTGATTGTGACAGTCCGTAGCTTTGATGTTGTAAAGTATAAAGTCTTTCTCACGATTTTAAATCTCATTAGACTGACATAGATTTAAACCAATACTAGCATAGTAAAATCCGCTTGTGATAATTTCTATTTATTTCTTCTTATTTACGATGTGAATCATTGCTATTACCATACGATGATCATCGTTTTGATGTACAATGTAATCGTTATCAATTTTGTGTCTGGGAGAGGTCTGATTTTTCATATGACGATATTTATCACCTTCCTATACCTCACACATATCAATAATTGGCATACGATAACCACAATGGCATCATGGCAGCTACAACACGACAACATATTGAAATATGAAACTTCTCAAAATACACTAACAATGGCATATAATTCCATGTACCGATCATTTTTTTCTGATTTGACCCAAATTGTCGACGGGCAGTAAAACAATACCAATTAAATAAATGAATATATCTGATGCAACTCATTAATTCAATACATCAGAAATTTGTACGAAGACTTCATTTAAACCCTAACAGCACTTGCCTTTACTTGTTAATATTCTTAATTATTTACAACAGTTAATATATTTATCATTCTGATTGGTTTATTTTCCGCTTGTGCTTCTAAACCGAGGCATAACTGCCAAAACTGGCAAATATAATTATTGTACTGAAAATTGTCTAAATGACTCCAGCGAAGTTCACATTTGTATAATGACGTCCTCCAACAGCCCCATCTTACTCAATGACAACCCTTGCTCGAACCCCAAACCCCTAATTTCACTGACAACCATTGCTCGAACCCCAACCCCGGACTCACTGACAATCATTGCTCAAACCCCTACCCTCAACTCACTGACAACCATTGTTCGAACCCGAACCCAAACCCCCGAACCACTAGGAACCAATGCGCGAAATTGCCTCTTATAATTGCTTGTCTCCAGAGCTAAAATGGCCTTTGACTGATGCATATTACCTACAGGTCAATGAACTTTATGAAAACGCATAGAAACAGATTATCCATATCAAAGAATGCACGTGATTAGATAAATGTGAAAAGCCCGACGTCTGTTACTGAGTAGGGTCCCAGACAAATCTAAAATATGTTTATTATTAACATTGATCGGGCGATTATCCTTAAATTTCTGCCCTGCATGTAGGGAGTAAGAATTGTTTTGCTGCTCCCACCGCATGATCATTAGAGGCGAATATTTGAGATCTTATCTTCTCTTCTTCCTAATGTCTCCCTTGACCATGCCTCACTTTTGGTCTTTAGCTGAGCGTTCGCCCCTGTGGGGAAGGCTTTGGGCTCTGTTCTATCCCCTGACCCAAACATTTAAAAATGATAGATGCTACTCCTGCTTAGCGCTCAGTATATTGGGAGTGGTGCGACTGGTTAGTATAATGTGACCGGTTGGGGTGTCTTGCTTGCTGTCTTCGGCAGTATGCTTAAGTGAGGAAGCACTATGATTCAACAGAAGCTCCGTACTATCACAAGCAGACTTAACACGAACATACCGCAGCTTCCCAAAACAAAATAACCTCAATCATACATCTTGCTCGCACGGGAGGTCGTCTTTAAATGACTTTAGTTTATGATAGAACGTCAAACATTGATAAGCCAAACCATCCTTAAATTTCCTTTTATGGGCAATGTAAACAAAGTATTCAAATCTTGCTTGGTACTTGAAGGACAAACATATGCTTTCAAGTGTATTTAATGAAAAAAAGAGGCAATTGCAACACGACCTGGAGCCCGCCTTTAAGCATTGGACATACTAATTCGATAGATACGTCTGGAACTGTAATGCAATTTTCCACGGCCATGTGTGTTTGCATTCACAAACGTTTGAAATGCTCTCTTCACAAATTCACGTAATATAATCCAATGTGAATAGTTTAGACTTGTCATACAAACGTTTGACAAATATATCTGATATATGAAAAGACACCGATGACCTTGTCTTCGTATTTATCCAAAGACGGGTTATATCATACGCTCCCTATCTATGTCAACTTCTTATATAGAATTCAACGATACAGATGACATATACAATATAAAAAAAAACATTGCATGTCATACGCCATAGCCGCACGCCTGAAATCAATACGCCGCTTTATAAGCATATGATTGAATCCACGTTGTTGCTCTGCAATGCTTTACTGTATCTTGATGATTGATACATTCATCAGAGAAGCGGTATGTTTTGTAGCATAATAATGTTGGCGTCATCAACGTGTTTAATTCTAGTTACAGCACTCTCAAAGATATTTGATATCTATATATTATTTGATGCATTGTTATATTTGTTTGTTTTTTGGGTTTTTTTTATTATAATTTTTTTTTTTTTTTTTTTTTTTGAGGGGAGGGGGGGTCAACCATGTACCTGACTAAACTGGAGGTCTTTCATATGTTTTGCCAAAGCGCGCACTAAAGGTTACACATGGCGGTCCGTTATATGCAATCCGTCACGGTTAGGAATTGAACCACGTTAACGACCTATTAGTTTGGTCAAAATTAGTCCGACACTCTATCGGAGCCTACCACCGTCAGGTAAATATGGTGGTAAACTATTGTTTAATGTCAAAGGTATTTCAGGTAACATGCCATAGCGGAAATCTTCTCCGCCGCGGGATGAAGTATCTGTTTAATATGAGGTGATCTTTCATGGGAAATCAAGCAGACATTTGAAGACAAAAAATGTCCTAGTTCTTTTAGTACAAGCTGTCGTTTTAGACTCTCATGGTTTTTCTTTATTTTCAAATCTGTTTGTTTATTTGATGACATGTGTAATTTGCCTAAGATTAATAATAGAATGACTTGTAATATTGTTTTCATTTTACTTTATAGACTAATTCTACTCTATAATAACATAATCTGCTCTCTGCAGGTATGGAGTTCGAGTTGTAGTGGATAGTTGCATGTAGCATGATTCGTAAGAGGCCACTAAATCATCTTCTCCTTTTTTCCCTGTCTTCCTTCATATCATTTTTTTTGGTCTTTTTGCTTGTGAAACGGATTTAAGCCATCATACCAACGGCGTTTACGTGGCACTTGGTGATTCCAGCGCTCAGAAATGAAAAGGTTGAACGAGAAAACATGCACCAATCCGTTTCTTCTGTCAGTATTACAGACGGAGATGATATTACGATGAAGGCACTTGCAGCGCCCTCTAAGTTTCTTCTATTCAAGGTGACACTGTTCTTCAAGTTTTAGTTAATGATTCTATGGGTAAGGTGTTAACAAATACCAAACAACCATTTCAACTGAAAATAGCAAGTGAGCTAGGAATGCAATTTACTCAATATTTGTTTCAATTTTATGACAGAAATACCAAAGTAGATTTAACGTGGGCGGCAAAGTGTTATCTAAATTGAATCTTGGTTCACAATAACAAGCACATTCTGCGATAAAATCTCATTATATCAGATTAAAATATGAAGCCTTTTTTATTTTCTATATAACAACGGCAGATAAAAATAAATGGAGCTATATAGTATCCGTAGACAATCTCAATAGCGGTTGATTAGTAATTTTGCCTATCCCTTGAGAGATATTGAAATTATGTACGTTAAACCTGTCAATTGCTATAGGAAAAGTAAATATGAAATGTGACTCGAACAGTAATAATTTAGCGTAAAGCTTCCAGCGCGAAAATAGGAAACACAACCACAAACACTGAGAGCCGTTCCTAGTTCTAACATCTATCTACCCAGGGTAAATAAAGATTCATTATTTAGCTCTTGTGCTGTCATGCTCTCTGTCGTTGTCTTTTCATATCAATATGTAATTCAGACAGCATTAACATCATTTGTCGACACTCGTGAATGGCAGTTCAACGAAGAAATGCATTAAGTCGTCAATATTATTAAACGAGAAGCATTAACAAAAAAATGCTTTGTAGTTCTTTTCCAACGTGATGTTTTTCGCCAATTCGGATTTCCAATGCAAACCATTTCTCTTAATTAAAAAATACAATGACTGCTGACATCAGAGTCGGGGTCGACATGTATTGTCAATAACAAAACGCCATATTTCTGGTCGACGTCGGGGATCGAGGGGTATTGTAAATATAACAAAACGCCATTTTTCTCAGTATTTATGAATTGTGGGTAAACAGGAAGGTTAATTTTCAATAATTTAATTTTGCTTGTAACAAGCATTTTCATTGGCTCAAAAAATTATGTTATCATATCCTAACATAAATAATGACTGACGTCAGCGGAGTAATCGTTGTTCACGGGATTTTGTATTTATCGATGTGTTTTTAAATATCTGGAGCAAAATAAATATGTTAAACTTAATGATAATGTTTCCTAACTTTGTTAATTAAATTATAAGGGTTAACAGTAATATATTTTTTTACGTTATTGAGCAATAACACAAAAAACTGGGGTGTACTCTTTTCATAAACCGCTTCGCGGTTTATTCAGAGTACACCCCAGTTTTTTTGTGTTATTGCTCAATAACGTAAAAAAATATTACAGTTAACCCTTAATTATCAAGTTTAGTGGACTGTATAACTTTTTCTTGATAGACAACAGTTAAATCGATGGTTTGGTTTGGTATTATCTGCGGTATGTTCGTGTTTGTCTCCCTGTAATAGTGCGGAACTGATGCCAACTTTATAGTACTACCTCAATAAACATTCTGCAAAGACATCCAGCATGACACCAACGGCCGAACCCGTCAGCACACTCCAAAGACATTAGCTGTTGATAGGACGTTAAACAATACTAACCAAAATTGCTGAGCGCTAAGAAGGGGTAACAAATATAGACTCCGGTAGGTCTCGGCCAGGACAGACCTAAAAGCATTTCTCGCAAGGACAAGAAAGAAGAATAAATGAAGACAAAATATCTTATCCATTATTTTATTTTTTGCGGTCATCTTATTTAGTATTTTTCGTGCTAATTACACTTTCTAATTAGTATTTTGTAGTAAATAATGTGGATGCACAAATTTCAATTGCGCTAAACAAAAGTGATATTGCGCCAAAATTTGACTTCGCCAAAACTTGTGTACCTTGTAGTATACGATGTATATGTTAACGTGATCATGATTGATTGAGACAGAAAGTGCCTGTCCTCGAGGAAAGAAAGTGAACCAGACGCTAATCAGGATAAGTGGAAAGCCGTGCTCAGCTACAACAAATGGATGAGAGCCCTTGAAATAATTAATAACGAAAAAACAAAAGTCTGACGGCAAATCGATTTCTAAGTAATCACTGGGCTACTTTAGAGACATAAAACAAGGGTAAGACCGTGGTATTGACATATGTTCTTCACCACCTGGGTTTTAATTTGAGCCTTTTTACTATTGTTGGTAAGACTATCAGATAATTTGATAAGGATTTTTTTAACAGAACATATACCCCAACTGGGTGTCTCGTATATAACTTCATCAGGCTTGTTATACTTCAGATGCATTGTCCAAATATGATGTGATTACCAAAGAGAACGTTTCCACGTCAACACTGGGACGCCGTGATAATGTATGAAACCATTGACGCTTTCTGGAATTTGTTTGTGAAGTATATGGAAGAGCATTAACATTTATTTCAAGATCAACGAACACGAGATGATTTTCATATAACCATCATATAAGAAATCACAGAAGCATTTGGGCGCCCATCATTGAATTATCCTGATTGCATCTATGTAAGACTGATATTTTCTCTATTATTCCCTTTCCCCCATCGTCCTTTTTTGTTAACAAGGGAGATGGATGAATCATATCCAAAAAAAGAACTTTCTGAGAAATTTTAAAACGTAATTGCAATGGTCAAAACGCAAAATGGCTTTGCATTATTGTTTTTCGATACAGATCAAATATGCACAAATAAAGACAAGAAATAACCTACATGGAAACTTTGAGAAAGATACACGATGAACCTCGTGAGAGGTTGCGATGAAAAACTTCAACTTTCAGAGTTTAAAATGACCGCTTGCCGTTCAATTGATATGTTTATAAGTCTAAATTCCAATCATGCACATCTATGTACGAAATGAAACATACCAATGAAATTTGAGAAAGATCCAGGAAGAACTTTATGAGAAATAGGAAGGATTGCTTACGGATGGACCATTGAACACGGACGAATGGCGATGTGAATAGCCAACCATCTGATGATGGTGGACTTAAATATAACAAAGCTGGAATTAATTCCGATTTCAAAACATTTAATAAACAAAATTGTGGACAACATGAACGTTGTCGGTATGTGCACCAGTCTTAGATTAATATTCGAGCTTGATAATACCTTTCTTTATAATTCGTTCAAAATTTGATGTTGTCCATAAGTTTGTATATGTAGACTCCTATCTTTTATCTTTCGATTTTTGATGCGATTTACAACCAATAATTCACCTTTATTGCCGCTAGAAATGTATTTAAATGACCATACATGTTGACATTAAAAAATACAAAACCAAACACCACCTTTTATTGACCCTATGGACCTTTTTCTGAACCGATGGGCCACTATGAGTATGATACATAGAGCGATAATCGTAATAAAGGTAAGTAAAGTGCGTGTGACAGGTAGAATTTACTTTAGATGGCGAAACTCGTGAGTCCTGAATCATGATGTTGGCAGATCAGCTTTAACGGTGTTTCGACAAAGGATTTTAAATTTAGAAGCATTTCTTTTCACTTTGGTTGGTTTCAGGAGATAATCTATACAGCTGAAACAACATATGTCTATTCCTTTTAATGTTCCTGTTTCTAATAAACTGTGCCAGAATGGCTTGTATTACGTACTAAAATGAATTATATCTCAAATTCCATATTCCGTATAGCAAATATAAAATTGGAATTACAATTTTGTTGCATCAGCGTTAGAACTATACGAACAGTAGTTGGTGTTTGCAGCATGATACGGGCACTGTTTTCATAAGACTTCGACTGCGAAGTCATTAAAAGCAGAAAAGTGCGTATATCAAGTCCTAACACCTTAAAAGTATAAATCTAAAGGGTATCACAATAACACCAATGGCAGTTGGCAACACTGTAGAAATGAAATACCGCGAAACTTGCAATGCTGGAATATAAAAATCTCTTAAAGTTAGATTAAAATCTCACCGCTGTGTTGATATTTAGATATCAAATGCCACATTTTCTGAGACCATATTCAGGTTGGCAAAGAGAAAGCGAATGATCAATACACTACAGCATTAGTTTTCCCCTCACAAAGCTACCTAATGTATATTTATTCAGTTGCACGCATTTTTCATTTCATGTTTCATTTCCTGTGCTGCAAAGATACACATTTGGTTAGACATTGTATTAAATGCTTTCATGACTGAAAACGGGACAGCTCAGTACGTTGGGCGTCAGAATGATACAGCCTTTGATGAACATGTAAGATTCATTTCCCAGCCGGGACGGTTGCGTCTCTCCGGAAGCCTAGATCACGAACCAACCATCCCGTGCTGTCGTGATTGCGTCCTATGATCAAGACACTCTACTCCGTTTGCTGTGGACAACATGCGACGTGCGTCCGGTATATTGAGGAAGTTAACAGCTGAATAGAATGATAAATTTTGAAATGAATCATTATACTTTACTTCTCCTTTGGTCAAAGATGATATCGAATTAGACATTATTTGACATCATATTGCCCTGTAGGTAGGGCGTTAGAATTGTACCTGCTGCCCCCATTGCACATCTTCGCTAGCCAAGGCTTCTGATTACGTTACACTCCACGAACCCTTGGCGGATATAGTCGTGTTCAAACTGTCGCGCCCTGGAATCCCAAGGCACCCAATCAAATCGCGTTTTACATTCAGGCTTGGTTTCGCAGTAAACAAAAATTGCGGCACCCAGTACAGAACTGCATTGTCGACTATGTCATAGCATTTTACCTAAATACAGAGACGTACAATCTTTGGGGACACATTCGCAGTGTCTGATCAATTTATATAAGTCATTGATCACATATCTCATCAAAATGACACAAGCCTCCATGTGTGTCTGTAAACATCACCGATGAAGTACATTGGTAACGCTCGTTTTGATTGGTCGAAAATTTCATGCATAAAGGGTGGTAATTTCGAATCTCCGCTAGAGGGCCAGAACTGACGCCTATATCTGCCAAGGGTTCGTGGAGTGTAACGTAATCAGAAGCCTTGGATAGCGAAGATGCCATTGCATTGTAACAATTTAACTCAGCCCACGAGGAGTGGACTCAGAAAGTGACTTAGGAGCTTGTTCCCGGGTCTATTTCCAGCCATATGACTGCCCTGTAGTATATAAGAGCTGTTCACAGTACAAAAGATGTGGACACAGACAGAGAGACTTGCGAGCTGGTTCCAGAGTATATGCCCTGTCCTGTATTATATACAGACATTTGATTAAAGTCTCGCCTTTCGTAATAACATTAAAACATTGCTATACATGAATATGGGAAAATCAAATAAAGTTTCATCACGAAAGTCAATCTAAAAGAGTTATGAGAGAATATAGATATTCAAAAAATAAAAGTCGTGTTTAGTAACATAGATAATAAAAAGAGTTTCGCGTTTATCCTGATAAATGGGGACATTCCGTCACTACCTGTACCTCATCCTCGATATCATGCTCTTGTATATTGTGTACATTATTGCGGAAAGAGCTATTAATTCAGTTGCAACAGCTTGTGCCCAATCCTTTTGTCAAACTTTTTGCAAAAAAATATGTTTAAACTAAATTCGGAATCATCACTACTAAAACGAAAAGTTCTTTCATTCAAGGGGAGGTTTTCATATCTGCCAGTTTCCAAGCGCAAATGAGCGACTCCACAGCGAAATGAAGCAAGGGCACTACGATGTGACCTGGGGAGGCTCACTTTAATGTATTCCTCACAAACAAATGAGTCTTTAATTTTACTCTATGTCAGGATTTTGTAACCTCCCGCCCCACGCTGTGCTCGAGGGTTGCGTAATACCTGCAGCCAATGGTCTTTATACTAGGCCATCATTACGTCACTAACCAATTAGTAGGTACTGTAATATGAATATCATCCGACGTCGAGAATGTCATTCAGGTTACGGAGATGGACTTTCTCTGTAACCCGGAAGTGCCAATTTTTACACATACGACGGCAACACCTGAAAACTCGATTGGTCAATATCAAATATTATTAAGTTTAACGAACTTATTAATATAACTAATGTTTAAAAACTAATAAGATTAATTAATAACATGATCTGTCCTCCTTGATAAAAATGAAAATGTTTTGTTGTGAATCAGTGCTGTGATCAACTACGAACACTACTATAATTGTATATACATGTATTATATTATAAATATGTTTTTCTCTATACATCATGTCAGTATGTGAAAATGAATAATTTAAATTTGACCCTTCATACGCGTGTTATCCATACTACTCAGCCGGTACCAATATATGAGAATTGTACTTGGCACAAAAGGCGTGGACACAGAGAGACTTTTTTTTTGTATTTTGTATTTTTTGTTTTTTGTTTTTTCTTTCTTTTTTTTCTTTTTTTTTTTTAAATATATATCCCGTCAAAGTTTATATTGTATATTCCGTCTGTGTTTCCACGATTTGGGTGTTCCACAACACTTCTAATGAGTCCCTGAAGGACGATGAATTACACAATTCAGTTTTATATTCATTATTATACATATACTGTATCTATAACTGAATTACCATTCCGAGGTACCATTAACTTGTGTGTATTTTGTACAGATTCGATTTGCCTGCCATTTGTAATAGGCCTTTCCGATTTGAAATAGAAGCAAATCACAATAACCAACTTCAGCGTTAGTAACTTTTATATGTGCTGATCACGAACAAGAGATACATTATAAAATCAATACCCGGAGACAATGTATTACAATATTCTTGTTCGTGTGTCTGAAATATGTAAAATGTTTAAAAACAAAAAAACATTTCATTATTTATTTATTTTTTTTAAACATGTCTCTGTTCTGGGACAAATATTGTAATTGTTATAATATCCATTTCTGATCATGTTGAAAAAGAGGTGAAATGAAATTTCGCAGTTTCAAGTGACGGTGAATTTCAGATTTTGTTTCTCACTCTACATTGACATTTCTTTCAATGAAAAGAACAGCTTATGAGACTAGTATGTTATATGGCAACTCCCAAGTTGTCCATCCTGAAATTATTTATATTCAAAAAGATGTGATAAGTTGACGCCACGGCAACGATACAATGACGTAACTTTGACAGTTCAATCACGTCACGTCAGCATTGTGTTTTATTCAATTGATGTAACATCTATGGTGTATGTAGTTACATAGGAGGATACACGGGGTTTGCGAAAAGTAACCGCTCCCAAGACGACCATAACCCTCGCGATACGATTTCACAGCTGCTACATACACATTTATAACTATACAATATGTTTAGCATTAATTATGGATGTTCGGGGTTCGACTGCCATACAGGTCGTGCGTAAGAATTAAATTTAGGATCTTGTCTTTTCTCTTCTTTCTAAACAACTTAATACTTCTTAATGTCTCCCTTGACACTGTCTCACTTTTGCCCTTTAGTTGAGCGCACGCCCCCGTGAGAAAGGCGTTGGGTTCTGTCCCCAAGCGAAGATATACCAGAATCTATAAAAATGATAGTGTCTGCTCCTGCTTAATGCTCTGTACTTCAGGAGAGGGGTGACTGGTTCGCTCGTTGTCGTAATAATATGGCTGGCTAGGGTGTACTGTTAGGGTACTTCGGCAGATATGAACACCATCGAAAAACAATTCAACAGTTTTTTTGAACAAACAAAACGGTTTTCGTTTTGAGAAAATGAGATTAAATTATCGGAGCCAAAGACCGTTTGCATGCATTTTCGTCAATTCCTTAACGCCCATGACGATCTTAAATTTCCCCTTAATGGTACGCCCTGTCGTCGAACGAACACATTTTCTAGTGTTTATATTTGACAGAAAGTTGATCGTTCCTGCTTGAAAGCATTTAACATTATAAAGGTAGTAACTTTAACAGGAAAGTATTGTAAAGTCTTTAGAGAACAGTTATTAGATCTAAACATGACTACGGATCCACAAGAAACTGATAATTTCAATTATTAGGTAGTGTTTATCATTAGGGTTTCCGATTTCACCTTTGCGGTTTTCGGAATCAACCCAGTTGTAAGTCTCTACGTAGAAGCAAACGAACCATCTTTGCATAACTGTCGAAATAAATTGTCGCTATAATACGCACTTCAATTAAAGTAAAATCTGGCCTTTTCTTCATTATTCAACCCGTCCTTAAATGACCTCCTATGGCATCTTGCCCTGCAGGTAAGGCGTTAGAATTGTACCTGCTGCCCCCATTGCACGTTCGCTCCTCTGAGGAATGCTTTGGGTTCTGTCCCCTGGCAGAGACATACCAGAGTCATTAAAAATAGTAGTTGCTACTCTTGCTTAGCACTCAGCATTTTGGGAGTGGGACGACTGATTGGACCCGTTGTCAGTATAATGTGACCGGGTGGGGTATCCTGCTGGATGTCTTCGACAGTATGCTTCCATGAGATAGCACTATAAAGTCGGCATCAATTCTGCACTATCACAAGATGATAAACACGAACAGTCTCCCAAAACGCGCGCATGCATCCTGCAGACAGTAGAGACTGTCATTAAATGATCTTAGCTGATGATAGGACGTTAAACAATACTAAACTAAATCAAACCTCGGATCGGAGATTCCTCTGTCACACCCTCAGGGTAGGGGAAGATTCTATTATTCTCTTAGGGTCAAAGTTCGATGCGGCAACGATAATGCCTGAATGGTGTGGAACGTTTAAGTTTGCGATGGTTTTACAGCAACAGCTGAGTACTTTAAAGAATATAGAAAGAACATAAACTGTCCATTCCGATGTCAGTATAATGGAATGAAAGAAGTAGCATGCGAATGTGCCTTCGACATTTCATCAAATGCAGCTGCGCTTTAAAATTACTCCCAACTTGGCCCCGCTGAAGGAGGCACCGACCCTAAAATTGTCCTTGATATGTTGATGTGCTGGGAATTAACAACAGCAATGAATCGACCAGCTAATCTATATTTAGTGTTTCATACAATCGGTATGTTTTATAAGGACACCTTAAAAACAATACTTTTGAAGTATAAATTCGTGACATTAAGTTGATATCTTTTGTACAGGTGTGCAACACAACAGGTGGTTGTAGTTTGGATGAAGCAGCAAAAGTGGAATACGTGGATGTACCTAGAGGTGTACCTATCAGGTAAGTAGTTTGACTTAAAAATATTTCTATTCATCATCCTTATCAGGCATTTGAAGTTTGTTTGTTGTTGTTTTTTTCTTGTTGTTGTTTTTCTGTTTTTTTGTTTGTTTGTTGTTTTGTTTTGGCAATTTGGTCTAAATCTCCCCTAGTGCGCTGTCTCGTAGTTTTAAAATGACGAGAAAAGAGGGTTACCGAAGCTTTCTGCTTTTTTGTTTGCACTTTTAAGATTAACTGCCATGGTGCCGTATAATTGACCGGAAAGGGGTGTGATGCTAATGTACCTGCGACTTGACATTTCAGTAAAGTTTTCATTAATTCCAATGTGTTAATACTGTAATTAAACTAATTACTGCTTATTTAAAGCATACGTTATGTGTATATCGCCCTATTAACAACCACAGAAATTACCCAAGGCGATGGATTTTAAATACATAGAACACGTGAAGGATGTATAATTCCTTATTTAAGTAAGTCTTACCACGTAAATACGTCTCACCGTGTAAGTACGTCTCACCACGTCAATACGACTCACTACGAAAGTACGTCTCACCACATAAGTACGTCTCACCACGTAAATACGTCTCACCACGTAAGTACGTCTCACCACGTAAGTACGTCTCACCACGTCAATACGACTCACCACGTAAGTACGTCTCATCACGTAAGTACGTCTCACCACGTAAGTACGTCTCACCACGTAAATACGTCTCACCACGTAGATACGTCTCACCACGTAAGTACGTCTCACCACGTAAGTACGTCTCACCACGTAAGTACGTCTCATCACGTAAGTACGTCTCACCACGTAAATACGTCACACCACGTAAATACATCTCACCACGTAAGTACGTCTCACCACGTAAATACGTCTCACCACGTAAACACGTCTCATCACGTAAGTACGTCTCACCACGTAAATACATCTCACCACGTAAGTACGTCTCACCACGTAAATACGTCTCACCACGTAAATACGTCTCACCACGTAAGTACGTCTCACCACGTAAATACGTCTTACCACGTAAGTACGTCTCACCACGTCAATACGACTCACCACGTAAGTACGTCTCATCACGTAAGTACGTCTCACCACGTAAATACGTCTCACCACGTAAATACGTCTCACCACGTAAGTACGTCTCATCACGTAAGTACGTCTCACCACGTAAATACATCTCACCACGTAAGTACGTCTCACCACGTAAGTACGTCTCACCACGTAAATACGTCTCACCACGTAAATACGTCTCACCACGTAAGTACGTCTCACCACGTAAGTACGTCTCACCACGTAAATACGTCTTACCACGTAAATACGTCTCACCACGTAAGTACGTCTCACCACGTAAGTACGTCTTACCACGTAAGTACGTCTCACCACGTAAATACGTCTCACCACGTAAGTACGTCTCACCACGTAAATACGTCTCACCACGTAAGTACGTCTCACCACATAAATACGTCTCACCATGTAAATGCGTCTCACCACGTCAGTACGTCTCACCACGTAAACACATCTAACCACGTAAATGCGTCTCACGACGTAAGTACGTCTCACCACGTAAGTACGTCTCACCACGTAAGTACATCTCACCTCGTAAATACGTCTCACCACGTCAATACATCTCACCATGTAAATACGTCTCACCACGTAAATACGTCTCACCACGTAAATACGTCTCACCACGTAAATACGTCTCACCACGTCAGTACGTCTCACCACGTAAATACGTCTCACCACGTAAATACGTCTTACCACGTAAGTACGTCTTACCACGTAAGTACGTCTCACCGTGTAAATACGTCTCACCACGTAAATACGTCTCACCACGTAAGTACGTCTCACCACATAAATACGTCTCACCATGTAAATGCGTCTCACCACGTCAGTACGTCTCACCACGTAAACACATCTAACCACGTAAATGCGTCTCACGACGTAAGTACGTCTCACCACGTAAGTACGTCTCACCACGTAAGTACATCTCACCTCGTAAATACGTCTCACCACGTCAATACATCTCACCATGTAAATACGTCTCACCACGTAAATACGTCTCACCACGTAAATACGTCTCACCACGTAAATACGTCTCACCACGTCAGTACGTCTCACCACGTAAATACGTCTCACCACGTAAATACGTCTTACCACGTAAGTACGTCTTACCACGTAAGTACGTCTCAACACGTAAATACATCTCACCATGTAAATACGTCTCACGACGTAAGTACGTCTCACCACGTAAGTACGTCTCACCACGTAAGTACATCTCACCTCGTAAATACGTCTCACCACGTCAATACATCTCACCATGTAAATACGTCTCACCGTGTAAATACGTCTCACCACGTAAATACGTCTCACCACGTAAATACGTCTCACCACGTAAATACGTCTCACCACGTAAACACGTCTCACCATGTAAATACGTCTCACCACGTAAATCTCAACACGTAAGTACGTCTCAACACGTAAATACGTCTCACCACGTAAGTACGTCTCACCACGTAAATCTCACCACGTAAATCTCACCACGCAAGTAAGTCTCACCACGTCAATACGTCTCACCACGTAAGTACATCTCTACACGTAAATACGTCTCACCACGTAAGTACGTCTCACCACTTAAATCTCACCACGCAAGTACGTCTCACAACGCAAGTAAGTCTCACCACGTGTTCTTAAAGGTATTCTTATCGAAAAAATAGTATTACATTGTCTTTACTTTGTACTTTGTTAGAAGTTCATGATATATCTGTCACTAATTTGAATTAATTTTGTATTATCGTCTTCCGTAATTTTTTTTTCAGAATATGTCAAAACGTGTCTGAGGGCGGTATATTTACGTTGTGGAAAGTTTCAAAAAAATCGTTTGACACCTGTACCCTTGCCTTTCACTGAAAATATTACCGGAAGCATACAAACCGGAAACTATACGGATCAAGAATGCTCTGAAGATTTCAACCTTGATATTGGATCGCATTTCTTCATTGGTGAGTATATTTCTTCCATCATATTTACATATTTTTGTCCCATTTATTCATATTAGAGCAAATTATATTTTTCCTGTAAATTTCGTATTATTCATCAAGTGTATCAGCTAGTTTACAGTCAAGCCCATTTTATTGGATTGCATTGATCTACAACCTTTCAGGAAACGTCAAAACGTCCTTTCGAAATTGTAAAAAATTTGCAAAACTTTGAACTGCCTGACACCTGTAGGTCTGTACCATAATATATAGGGTAATCGTTGCCACATTTAATTGCATTTGTAAATGTACCAATATCTTCCTCTTTTTTTTTTTTACATATTTCGCATGTTAGATATTTTTACGTTTAGTGCCCATTTTCACTCACGTTTTCCCCCCTAATGCCATTTGCAGTGCTAATGGGTCGTTCAGAATGTACTGATAACAATAGTATATGTTGACACAGTGTATGTAAACAATATATTTATATATAAATTTGAGGGTCACTGCGTCAAGCGTGTAGTCAGTACTAATATGTAATATGTGTTAGAAGTATGCAAACCGGAAAATAGTTTAAAACTATCGAAAATGTCGGCATTTGATTTTGACCGAGAGTAATGCTACGTTCACACTATTTTCAGAACTTGTAAATGATAAGGTCGATCTCGGTCTAGGAGATGAATAAAACAGTTGTTTTCGTAAATGTAGAATTTAGACTATTGTTTGCCTATTTCTAGTTTGGAAATACCAATGGCTTGTCTCCGATAGGTTAACCTAGTACGTAGAAGACGGACGAGATGTGAATTGTGTTCATAGTCAGCTAAATTCTATTATAAACTAACTGTGTAGCCAGGGAATATATTAAAAGTAAGCGAACATGCAATATTCTGGTTGAAGAAGTCCATTGCTAGTATCGTAAACCATCCCAACCTATCTCAAAATCGCTCCTAAAGGAACAGTATAGGCTAGGTATCCCGTTATAAGTACATTTTGTACGTTGTGATCAGGTGGGGTGTCACGTGTCACCATGTGACATTTCTGTGTGTTTACAGCTATTGACCCTATGAATGGTTGACACCGTCTTTATATGAACTTCGCAGTTACATAGTCGGGGGAAAAAAACATAAAAAATAATACTAATTTTAAAGCATAAATTTAATGTTTATCCATCAATGCTCAAATGATTTAATTAGCACATCACTATATATTTCTAAATTCAATTTCAAAGATAAGTATTTACATGTGTATGCCCTTAAAGCAATGAACAGTGGTTTTAATGTTGTTATAGTCGATATGGCAGCAAGATGTATGGTGGGCAAATGGCATGGGAACCCGTTAGGGTTTCCATGCTACATTTGCCCACCATACATCTTGCTGCCATATCGTGTTGGTGGGCAAATGGCATGGGAACCCGTTAGGGTTTCCACGCTACATTTGCCCACCATACATCTTGCTGCCATATCGACTATAACAACATTAAAACCACTGTTCAATACTTATATTTACATTGTCTTACCATTTTCGTCAACTTTGAAAAAACTAAAAAAAAAAAAAAAAAACGCCTTTTTTAATGTCACATGACCTACTGGGTGTTATAGCCTGAGGCACTGTGTGTTATAGGCGTATGGTGGCAACTGCCTCTTAGCATAGTGTCAATAGGGAAATGCGGAGCAAATGCAAATATTTGCATATATCGACAGCGTATGAAATTGACTTATGATCATCTATTGTTATGTCAATATGATGCATGCGATTCATTCTAATGTAAAACGAAATCTGAATTCGATGTAATTGACAATATATGGGAATGAGTACGTCATCAATTGTCACACCAGAACTAATTACACGAAAGGATTGATGAATGAGCATTGGTTTCAGACAAAAAAAAAAGACCATTTTTTGTTGCAATTTTTTTTGTAAGTTTGTTTGATTTTTTTTTTTTTTTTTCTAGATTTAAAATATTTTTGACGTATATTTACCAGTAAACAAAGTGTAACTTGTTTTAGAAAAACATGCATTCCGATAAATTAGGAATGCGCTAATTCTCGTTTCCCGATACATGTATCTCTTTCAACAAGTATTGTTCAAAATTTGAGTGCATCAAAATATTTACATGATATAAAAGCTCAAAATTATCCTTATTTAACGAGAATATAGATTCATTAGTATTGATTCAAAGGCATTATATATAAATAAGTCAGTAGAAGGATAGACAATTGTCCAAAAAAAGTGTAATTATGCGCTCTTACCAGACCATCACAGACAGGATATGCGTTTTCCGGACAATTAGCTTTCACAATGCATGTTTATCTGAGTAACGGAAACTGAGCCATTATCCGTTCCTCGTCAAGAACACCCCCCTCCATCCCCCCATCCCCCCTCACCCCTTCGCATTTTTTATGGTTTCATTATCTTTCTAATATATTCAAGCTCATTTCTAGATAAAAGACAAAATAATTAACCTCTAGTATGTATGGTAAGAGGATGTTTATGTAGTATAACAAAATCATATAAATACTTATGTTAAATTAGGCGAATACCGAATATGCCACACGATACACATTGAAGTCTAGACTGCCATTGCTTGTCCATCATGTTGATTCGCTTGTAGAAATAACAATTCCGACTATAAACCCCATTCGAGACTAAGCAACTATTACTATGTTATATCCTCAAATCTTACTGAAAATAAAACTTAATAAAACAACCCGGATACAGGGGAGGCCGTCCTTAAATGACCCTAGCTGTTGATATGACGTTAAACAATACTCAACCAAACCAAACCCACAGGGGAGGCCGTCCTTAAATGACTCTAGCTGTTGATAGGACGTTAAACAATACTCAACCAAACCAAACCCACACAGGGGAAGGACGTCCTTAAATGACTCTAGCTGTTGATAGGACGTTAAACAATACTCAACCAAACCAAACCCACACAGGGGAAGGCCGTCCTTAAATGACTCTAGCTGTTGATATGACGTTAAACAATACTCAACCAAACCAAACCCACACAGGGGAAGGACGTCCTTAAATGACCCTAGCTGTTGATATGACGTTAAACAATACTCAACCAAACCAAACCCACACAGGGGAAGGCCGTCCTTAAATGACTCTAGCTGTTGATATGACGTTAAACAATACTCAACCAAACCAAACCCACACAGGGGGAGGCCGTCCTTAAATGACTCTAGCTGTTGATATGACGTTAAACAATACTCAACCAAACCAAACCCACAGGGGAGGCCGTCCTTAAATGACTCTAGCTGTTGATAGGACGTTAAACAATACTCAACCAAACCAAACCCACACAGGGGAAGGACGTCCTTAAATGACTCTAGCTGTTGATAGGACGTTAAACAATACTCAACCAAACCAAACCCACACAGGGGAAGGCCGTCCTTAAATGACTCTAGCTGTTGATATGACGTTAAACAATACTCAACCAAACCAAACCCACACAGGGGAAGGACGTCCTTAAATGACCCTAGCTGTTGATATGACGTTAAACAATACTCAACCAAACCAAACCCACACAGGGGAAGGCCGTCCTTAAATGACTCTAGCTGTTGATATGACGTTAAACAATACTCAACCAAACAAACCCACACAGGGGGAGGCCGTCCTTAAATGACTCTAGCTGTTGATATGACGTTAAACAATACTCAACCAAACCAAACCCACACAGGGGAAGGCCGTCCTTAAATGACTCTAGCTGTTGATATGACGTTAAACAATACTCAACCAAACCAAACCCACACAGGGGAAGGACGTCCTTAAATGACCCTAGCTGTTTATAGGACGTTAAAGAATACTCAACCAAACCAAACCCACACAGGGGAGGCCGTCCTTAAATGACCCTAGCTGTTTATAGGACGTTAAACAATACTCAACCAAACCAAACCCACACAGGGGAAGGACGTCCTTAAATGACTCTAGCTGTTTATAGGACGTTAAACAAAACAAACTTAATAACATAATAACCGGTAAGTCGATACAGCTGGTTCTATTTTGTTTTTGGTGGGCATCATATAAATCTGTATTTTGAGTTAGAATTAAAATTTCGCAATTTCTACTTTGAAAAAAAAAGTATACAGTCAAAACTGTCTCTAAAGGCCACTCGATGGAGCAGAGAATGTAGTAGGTAAATGTGTCACGGTTCTTCTGCTTAGTAAGCTCTGACTGCGAATAAATTACCGTATACGCAGTGAAAGCATATCTAACTTCTCCACGAGGTAAGTTAACAACATATGGCTGTAGCGTACAGTTCCTAGAGAACATTTGACCACGTCACTACTAAATCTGTGTCAATACACGCTCAGATTTACAACCATAGCTAATTTGAGACGGAAATTCTGGATTGTGAATATATCAATTAATTAAAAACGTAAAAGGTATTAAACAAAAAATGTTGAGTTGTTTCTTTTAATTTTGTTAACAATACTGGTGTCTTTACGTAGATTCACTGGAACTATATTGTCATAGCAACCACGGCTACCGTAGTTACCAACGTCGCAACACACCATGAATTTCATTTTCTTCGCACTGTATTTAAATGATTTGTTTGATGTAAATACACAAGGATTGTACCTAATTTTGCCAGCGTATACGGAAGTATGACCGCATGCTATATATGGGTGGCCTTTATGGAAAGGGTTTTTGTGACACATAATGATACATGTACATGGACCATATGGACAGGTTTTTGTTATAAAGAGGTGACATTTATAGACAGGTTTTTGTTATAAAGAGGTGACATTTATAGACAGGTTTTTGTTATAAAGCGGTGACATTTATAGACAGGTTTTTGCTATATGGAGGTGACCTTTGTAGCAAGGTTTTTATTATATAGAAGGCGCCTTTATAGACAGGTTTTTGTTCTATATGGGTGGTCTTTAGGACAGGATTTTGTTCTATATGGGTGGTCTTTAGGACAGGTTTTTGTTCTATATGGGCGGTCTTTAGGACAGGTTTTTGTTCTATATGGGCGGTCTTTAGGACAGGTTTTTGTTCTATATGGGTGGTCTTTAGGACAGGTTTTTGTTATATATGGGTGGTCTTTAGGACAGGTTTTTGTTCTTTATGGGCGGTCTTTAGGACAGGTTTTTGTTCTATATGGGTGGTCTTTAGGACAGGTTTTTGTTATATATGGGTGGTCTTTAGGACAGGTTTTTGTTCTATATGGGTGGTCTTTAGGACAGGTTTTTGTTCTATATGGGCGGTCTTTAGGACAGGTTTTTGTTCTATATGGGCGGTCTTTAGGACAGGTTTTTGTTATATATGGGTGGTCTTTAGGACAGGTTTTTTTTCTATATGGGCGGTCTTTAGGACAGCTTTTGTTCTATATGGGCGGTCTTTAGGACAGGTTTTTGTTCTATATGGGTGGTCTTTAGGACAGGTTTTTGTGCTATATGGGTGGTCTTTAGGACAGGATTTTTGTTTTATATATTGATGAACTTTATGGATAGATTTTTATTATATACAGGTGGCCTTTATTGACAAGTTTTTGGGTATATAGAGGTGGTCATTATGGACAGGATTTTATTATACACAGGTGGTCTTTATGGATAGGCTTTTGTTATATACTATATTTAGAGGTGGTCCTTATGGATAGGTTTTTATTATATACATGTGGTCTTTAGGACAGGTTTTTGTTATATAGAGGTGGTCCTTATGGATAGATTTTTGTTATATAGAGGTGGTCCTTATGGATAGATTTTTGTTATATACAATATGTAGAGGTGGTCCTCTGGATGGGTTTGACTATATGATATTGCAGCATTTACTTTGCTGGTTACACAGACACTGACATTTATTCAACACTGGCTGTTGGTAGATTTTGTTGGATCTAACTAGTATTTATTTGTACATTTGTAAAAATAAAATGACGACATGATTGGTGAAAATAAATGAAACATTTCTTCTAATCATGAAGATACTTAAGGTAGATTTATATTCCTCCATCCCTGGTTTGCCTCTGGTATTAATTTGTCCGTACATACATAACTACCGGCTCGGTGTACATGTATGGCTCCAAACGAACGTTATGCAATAAAACAATATGGATGACGTCATCACTTTGTTCCAGCAGTACTTAAGTAGAAGTCTTTACTGTTGGTAATTAAAGACTGGAGAAAAAAAATACTCAAAAGGATTTATTATACCAGTGATAATTTAATTTAAGTATTAACTAAGCTTTCTAAGAAGTTAATTAGATCGTATTTATAGGCTCCAGAACCCCAGACGTTCTTCAAAGTTGGTACAATAAACAAACAAGCGAAACGAACGCACCATATTTTCATGCTCCCATGGTATGTATGTAAATTTTCTCAGTATTTAGTTCCGTGGTATCTTTAATTGCCTCGATAATATATAGAAATATTCAAGATCCACATAATATTTATTGTAATACGCTAATAACTACATGCCGCGGTGGCCGAGTGGTTAAGGTGTCCCGACACTTTATCACTAGCACTCCACCTCTGGGTTGCGAGTTCGAACCCACGTGGGGTAGTTGCCAGGTACTGACCGTAGGCCGGTGGTTTTTCTCCGGGATTTCGGCTTTCCTCCACCTCCAAACCTGGCATGTCCTTAAATGACCCTGGCTGTTATTAGGACGTTAAATAAATCAAACCAAACCAAGCCTGCCACGCACATTACATTGCATTGGATATAAGAGGTAATTATTATTTAGCGGTTATTTTATTTTAGCATTTCTCGCGTAAAAAAAAATAGTGATTATTTTGGATGCCACAATTTTCCATTGCATTCACCTGTTTAAATTCTGTGTGCTAAAGTCTATAACAAAATAAGTTCGTTTATAGTATATGAATTATCAAATTGATTTGACAACTGACGAGATTTGCCTCAACAGCTTAACCCATAGGACCAAGCCCTATTTTACCAAATGTCATCGTGGCGCTAGACGCAGTATGGTATAAATGTATTGTTAGTATGTCTTTGAAGACTAAGTCTTCAAAGACATACTGACAATACATTTATACCATACATAAAAAAACAAGAAATCCTGTTGAATAATTGTAAAGGTAATGGCCTTGCTAAAGGAAAAACTGTTTTCATTAATAGTCAAATGTAATTCCATATCAAAAATAATAGCTGATAATGTAATATTTTTCTCAAATCACCAGAAAATAAAGCTTGAATCGATCATTATTTTGTGTACAATGTCACTTTCCGAAAAAAACAATTGACAAATGTGGGTGTAACGTGTTATAAAGATATAGCTGTCTGATCAATGAGACGTGTATAATATTAGAAAATGATGATTTGTAACGTCCTTGAAATAAAAGTTATTTTCACGCTGAAAACACGTCATCTGGAATTAATATACGAGTCCATCGCATTACAAAATCGTTAAGCTTTTAAATCCATTTTGAATTATTAATTATTGATGATGTGCAGTAATAATTTGACAATGTATGTCGTAATACTGGAATGAGATCCAGTTTCCATCTGTTGTTGTTACAACTTTTGTTTTCATTTTTTTTAGTATAAGGCGTGTTATAAGACATGATGAAGACATCTAATATATCACGTTCCAAAACACAAAGATTCCATATGCCACATGATCACATGACCACATGATCACATGACCTCATGATCACATGACCACTTGATCGAGTTTAGGAATACTTATCCATCGATAAAAAAGTATTGATGGTCAAAAATAGCGAGTAAGAAAATTCTGATGACACAATTTCGTACAAATGAAGCATGTAAAAGGCAAATGCCAGATCGATCACGACTAATGCTTGAAATGATAAAAGCCGCCATTGTTATGTATTGCAAAGACGATATGCTTGTTCTGAATAAAATTGCAAGGCATGTATTGCAATCATAAAAAAGAACATATCGTGTAGATTACGAGTCAATACAATCAATATTAAATGTTTAACCGTCAGAGGTTTAGGACCTAGGACAGCCCACGTGTTTCATAAGGGATAATATACATCACAGAATCAACATGATTTACCATACAGTCAATCCACAAAGACAAACAACACCATATCGACACAGTGTTGACACATAACCACACGATATACCACAACGTCAACACATAACCACACGATATACCACAAGCGTCAAATACATAACCACACGGTATACCACAACGTCAACACATAACCACACGATATACCACAACGTCAACATAACCACACGATATACCACAACGTCAACATTACCACACGATATACCACAACGTCAACACATAACCGCACGATATACCACAACGTCAACACATAACCACACGATATACCACAACGTCAACACATAACCAAACGATATACCACAACGTCAACACATAACCACACAATATACCACAACGTCAACACATAACCACACGATATACCACAACGTCAACACATAACCACACGATATACCACAACGTCAACACATAACCACACGATATACCACAACGTCAACATAACCACACGATATACCACAACGTCAACACATAACCACACGATATACCACAACGTCAACACATAACCACACGATATACCACAACGTCAACACATAACCACACGATATACCACAACGTCAACACATAACCACACGATATACCACAACGTCAACACATAACCACACGATTTACCACAACGTCAACACATAACCACACGATATACCACAACGTCAACACATAACCACACGATATACCACAACGTCAACACATAACCACACGATATACCACAACGTCAACACATAACCACACGATATACCACAACGTCAACACATAACCACACGATATACCACAACGTCAACACATAACCACACGATATACCACAACGTCAACACATAACCACACGATATACCACAACGTCAACACATAACCACACGATATACCACAACGTCAACACATAACCACATGATGTACCACAACGTCAACACATAACCACACGGTATACCACAGCGTCAACACATAACCACACGATATACCACAACGTCAACACATAACCACACGATATACCACAACGTCAACATTACCACACAATATACCACAACGTCAACACATAACCACACGATATACCACAACGTCAACACATAACCACACGATATACCACAACGTCAACATTACCACACAATATACCACAGCGTCAACATAACCACACGATATACCACAACGTCAACATTACCACACAATATACCACAGCGTCAACACATAACCACACAATATACCACAACGTCAACATAGCCACACGATTTACCACAACGTCAACACATAACCACACGATTTACCACAACGTCAACACATAAACACACGATATACCACAGCGTCAACATTACCACACAATATACCACAGCGTCAACACATAACCACATGATATACCACAACGTCAACACATAACCACACGATATACCACAACGTCAACACATAACCACACGATATACCACAACGTCAACACATAACCACACGATATACCACAACGTCAACATAACCACACGATATACCACAACGTCAACACATAACCACACGATATACCACAGCGTCAACATAACCACACGATATACCAGAACGTCAACACATAACCACACGATATACCACAACGTCAACATAACCACACGATATACCACAACGTCAACACATAATCACACGATATACCACAACGTCAACACATAACCACACGATATACCACAACGTCAACACATCACCACACGATATACCACAGCGTCAACATAACCACACGATATACCACAACGTCAACACATAACCACACGATATACCACAACGTCAACACATAACCACACGATATACCAAATCAAGTGTTGACACATAAGGACATAATAACCTACAGCGCAAACATTATAGTTTAGTTAAGTTAAGTTTAGTTTAGCGTCCTATTAACAGCCAGGGTCATTTAAGGACGCGTCAGGTTTTGGAGGTGGAGGAAAGCCGGAGTATCCGGAGAAAAACAACCGACCTACAGTCAGTACCTGGCAACTGCCCCACGTGGGTTTCGAAATCGCAACCGAAAGGTCAAGAGCTAGTGATAAAGTGTCAGGACACATTAACCACTCGGCCACCGCGGCCCCTTACCAACATGATATAACACAGCATACATATGATATAACACCGCGTCAACATGATATACCACAGTGTCAACATGATATACCACAGCGTCAGCATGATATACCACAGTGTCAACATGATATAATGCAGCGTCAACATGATATAATGCAGCGTCAACATAATATACCACGGTGTCAACATGATATACCACAGAGTCAACATGATATAATGCAGCGTCAACATAATATACCACAGTGTCAACATGATATAATGCAGCGTCAACATAATATACCATAGCGTCAACATAATATACCACAGTGTCAACATGATATACCACAGTGTCAACATGATATACCAGTGTCAACATGATATAATGCAGCGTCAACATGATATATCACAGCGTAAAAATGATATAATGCAGCGTCAACATGATATACCACAGTGGCAACATGATACAACACAGCGTCAACATGATATACCACAGTGTAAACATGATATAATGCAGCGTCAACATAATATACCACAGTGTCAACATGATATACCATAGTGTCATTATGATATAACACAGAATCAACATGATACAACACAGCGTTAACATGATATACCACAGTGTAAACATGATATACCAAAGAGTTAACATGATATACCAAAGAGTTAACATGATATACCAAAGAGTTAACATGATATACCAAAGAGTTAACATGATATACCAAAGAGTTAACATGATATACCAAAGAGTTAACATGATATAACAAAGAGTTAACATGATATACCACAGTGTCAACATGATATACCAAAGAGTTAACATGATATACCAAAGAGTTAACATGATATACCAAAGAGTTAACATGATATACCAAAGAGTTAACATGATATACCACAGTGTCAACATGATATACCACAGTGTCAACATGATATACCACAGTGTCAACATGATACACCAAAGAGTTAACATGATATACCACAGTGTCAACATGATATACCATAGTGTCAACATGATATAACAAAGAGTTAACATGATATACCAAAGAGTTAACATGATATACCAAAGAGTTAACATGATATACCACAGTGTCAACATGATATACCACAGTGTCAACATGATATAACAAAGAGTTAACATGATATACCAAAGAGTTAACATGATATACCACAGTGTCAACATGATATACCACAGTGTTAACATGATATACCAAAGAGTTAACATGATATACCAAAGAGTTAACATAATATACCAAAGAGTTAACATGATATACCAAAGAGTTAACATGATATACCAAAGAGTTAACATGATATACCAAAGAGTTAACATGATATACCAAAGAGTTAACATGATATACCAAAGAGTCAACATGATATAACAAAGAGTTAACATGATACACCAAAGAGTTAACATGATATACCACAGTGTCAACATGATATAACAAAGAGTTAACATGATATACCACAGTGTCAACATGATATACCAAAGAGTTAACATGATATACCAAAGAGTTAACATGATATACCAAAGAGTTAACATGATATACCAAAGAGTTAACATGATATACCACAGTGTCAACATGATATACCAAAGAGTTAACATGATATACCACAGTGTCAACATGATACACCAAAGAGTTAACATGATATACCACAGTGTTAACATGATATACCAAAGAGTTAACATGATATACCACAGTGTCAACATGATATACCAAAGAGTTAACATGATATACCAAAGAGTTAACATGATATACCAAAGAGTTAACATAATATACCAAAGAGTTAACATGATATACCAAAGAGTTAACATGATATACCACAGTGTCAACATGATATACCACAGTGTCAACATGATATACCAAAGAGTTAACATGATATACCAAAGAGTTAACATGATATACCAAAGAGTTAACATGATATACCAAAGAGTTAACATGATATAACAAAGAGTTAACATGATATACCAAAGAGTTAACATGATATACCAAAGAGTTAACATGATATACCAAAGAGTTAACATGATATACCAAAGAGTTAACATGATATACCAAAGAGTTAACATGATATACCAAAGAGTTAACATGATATACCACAGTGTCAACATGATATACCAAAGAGTTAACATGATATACCACAGTGTCAACATGATATACCAAAGAGTTAACATGATATACCACAGTGTCAACATGATACACCAAAGAGTTAACATGATATACCACAGTGTCAACATGATATACCAAAGAGTTAACATGATATACCAAAGAGTTAACATGATATACCAAAGAGTTAACATGATATACCACAGTGTCAACATGATATACCATAGAGTTAACATGATATACCACAGTGTTAACATGATATACCAAAGAGTTAACATGATATACCAAAGAGTTAACATGATATACCAAAGAGTTAACATGATATACCACAGTGTCAACATGATATACCAAAGAGTTAACATGATATACCACAGTGTCAACATGATACACCAAAGAGTTAACATGATATACCACAGTGTCAACATGATATACCAAAGAGTTAACATGATATACCAAAGAGTTAACATGATATACCACAGTGTCAACATGATACACCAAAGAGTTAACATGATATACCAAAGAGTTAACATGATATACCACAGTGTCAACATGATATACCAAAGAGTTAACATGATATACCACAGTGTCAACATGATACACCAAAGAGTTAACATGATATACCACAGTGTCAACATGATATACCAAAGAGTTAACATGATATACCAAAGAGTTAACATGATATACCAAAGAGTTAACATGATATACCAAAGAGTTAACATGATATACCAAAGAGTTAACATGATATACCAAAGAGTTAACATGATATACCAAAGAGTTAACATGATATACCAAAGAGTTAACATAATATACCAAAGAGTTAACATGATATACCACAGTGTCAACATGATATACCAAAGAGTTAACATGATATACCACAGTGTCAACATGATATACCAAAGAGTTAACATGATATACCACAGTGTCAACATGATATACCAAAGAGTTAACATGATATACCACAGTGTCAACATGATATACCATAGAGTTAACATGATATACCACAGTGTCAACATGATACACCAAAGAGTTAACATGATATACCACAGTGTCAACATGATATACCAAAGAGTTAACATGATATACCAAAGAGTTAACATGATATACCAAAGAGTTAACATGATATACCACAGTGTCAACATGATATACCAAAGAGTTAACATGATATACCACAGTGTCAACATGATATACCACGATGTCAACATGATATAATGCAGCGTCAACGTAATATACCATAGTGTCAACATGACATACCACAGTGTCAACATGACATACCACAGTGTCAACATGACATACCAGTGTCAACATGACATACCAGTGTCAACATGACATACCACAGTGTCAACATGATATAATGCACCGTCAACATGATATACCACAGTGCCAACATGATATAATGCAGCGTCAATATGATATACCACAGCGTCAACATAATATACCACAGTGTCAACATGACATACCACAGCGTCAACATGATATACCACAGCGTCAACATAATATACCACAGTGTTGACTCATAAAGACATATACCACAGTGTCAACATAATATACCACAGTGTCAACATAGTATACCACAGCGTCAACATGATATAATGCAGCGTCAACATAATATACCACAGTGTCAGCATGATATACCACAGTGTCAACATGATATAACAAAACGTCAACATGATATACTTCAGTGTCAACATAACAACAGCGTCAACATGATATACCACAGTGTCAAGCGTCAACAGAATATACCACAGTGTCAACATGATATAACACAACGTCAACGTGATATACCACAGTGTCAACATGATACAACACAACGTCAACATGATATACCACAGTGTCAACATGATATAATGCAGCGTCAACATAATATACCACAGTGTCAATATGATATAATGCAGCGTCAACATAATATACCACAGTGTCAACATGATATACCACAGTGTCAACATAATGTACCACAGTGTCAACATAATATGCCACAGTGTCAACATAATATAATGCAGCGTCATTATGATATAACACAGTGTCAACATGATATAATGCAGCGTCAATATAATATACCACAGTGTCAACATGATATACCACAGTGTCAACATAATATACCACAGTATCAAGATGATATACCACAGTGTCAACATAATATACCACAATGTCAACATGATGTAACACATCGTCAACATGATATTCCACAGTGTCAACATGATATACCACAGTGTCATTATGATATAACACAGTGTCAACATGATACAATACAGCATCAACATGATTATCACAGTGTTTGGCACATACGGACATATATACCACAATATTAGCATGGTATAAGACAACAATATACCAGTGTCTACATGATTACCACAGCGTCAACATCTGATGACATTGTATACAGAGCATCATCACATTATCACACAATGTATCACAGCATCAAAACATCAGTCCACATCCTATAAAATGCGTCAACACATCAGTACACAACACACCACAGCGTCAACACATCAGTACACAACACACCACAGCGTCAACACATCAGTACACAACACACCACAGCGTCAACACATCAGTACACAACATACCACAGCGTCAACACATCAGTATACAACATACCACAACGTCAACACATCAGTACACAACATACCACAGTGTCAACACATCAGTACACAACACACCACAGCGTCAACACATCAGTATACAACACACCACAGCGTCAACACATCAGTATACAACATACCACAGTGTCAACACATCAGTACACAACACACTACAGCGTCAACACATCAGTACACAACATACAACAGCGTCAACACATCAGTACACAACATACCACAGTGTCAACACATCAGTACACAACATACCACAGTGTCAACACATCAGTACACAACATACCACAGCGTCAACACATCAGTACACAACACACCACAGTGTCAACACATCAGTATACAACATACCACAGTGTCAACACATCAGTACACAACATACCACAGCGTCAACACATCAGTACACAACATACCACAACGTCAACACATCAGTACACAACACACCACAGTGTCAACACATCACTACACAACATACCACAGCGTCAACACATCAGTATACAACACACCACAGCGTCAACACATCAGTATACAACACACCACAGCGTCAACACATCAGTATACAACACACCACAGCGTCAACACATCAGTATACAACACACCACAGCGTCAACACATCAGTATACAACATACCACAGCGTCAACACATCAGTACACAACACACCACAACGTCAACACATCAGTACACAACATACAACAGTGTCAACACATCAGTACATATCATACCACAGCGACAACACATCAGTATACAACATATCACAGCGTCAACACATCAGTACACAACATACCACAGCGTCAACACATCAATACACAACATAACACAGCGTTAACACATCAGTACACATCATACCACAGCGTCAACACATCAGTACACAACATACCACAGCGTCAACACATCAGTACACATCATACCACAGCGTCAACACATCAGTACACAACATACCACAGCGTCAACACATCAGTACACAACATACCACAGCGTCAACACATCAGTACACATCATACCACAGCGTTAACACATCAGTACACAACATACCACAGCGTCAACACATCAGTACACAACATAACATAGCGTCAACACATCAGTACACAACATACCACAGCGTCAACACATCAGTACACATCATACCACAGTGTCAACACATCAGTACACAACATAACACAGCGTCAACACATCAGTACACAACATACCACAGCGTCAACACATCAGTACACAACATACCACAGCGTCAACACATCAGTACACAACATACCACATCGTCATCACATTACTACACAACATACCACAGCGTCAACACATCAGTATACAACATACCACAGCGTCAACACATCAGTATACAACATACCACAGCGTCAACACATCAGTACACAACACACCACAGCGTCAACACATCAGTACACAACATACCAGTGTCAATACATCAGTACACAACACACCACAGTGTCAACACATCAGTATACAACACACCACAGCGTCATCACATCAGTACACAACATACCACAGCGTCAACACATCAGTACACAACATACCACAGTGTCAACACATCAGTACACAACATACCACAGCGTCAACACATCAGTATACAACACATCACAGCGTCAACACATCACTACACACCACAGCGTCAACACATCAGTATACAACAAACAACAGTGTCAACACATCAGTACACAACATACCACAACGTCGACACAGCAGTACAAAGCAGACATCATTAACAAACATCAAACCATTTACCACCTTGTCAAAGCAATAACGTACCATTCACCTCGTAAGGCTTATTTGGAACTCGGAGTCGATAAAACACTAACAAAAGCTGCAACGTCCAAAAGAGTGAAATTTTCAACTTCAATTTATTTGCGAAATGTGCGCAGGAAAATGTAGGAATATTTTATATTACCCACGGGTGGTTATTTCTGTACGAGGACATGCATAAATAAGGCAACGTATCATATGGAACTAAACAACGCCAAGACATTAAATTGTTCTGCACACGATATATTGTTCTTACTATAAATTGTCACGCTAATTCAAGCGTGGGTTTGATCCTGATGGCTGATGGTGTGTTGAGGAAGCGAAACTTCACTGGACAATGCATGTGATCGGTCGCATTTCTGTGCTTTCACAATTCCTACGGAGCCCTTTAACAATGCACTTGTTTGAAAATACACTGGAACCGCGTATATACAACCTTGAGGTGTAGATAGCATTTCCAATTTCCATGTGGTATTTACAGTGATCATAAATGACAGACCTTTAGGGCAAACGCTGCAGTCTATATGTGTATGATATAATTGACATGTGTATGATTACATTTTCTGAGCCTTGTGATGCCCTATGTAGATTCAAATCGGAATTTCCGAATTTAGATAAAAGAATCATTAAACTTTCATTTTGACGATGTTAAATTTCCTCCGTCCATGCCTACCTTTATCACGTTATAAGTGTATTTTAAAATCCTTTTGAAATCGCATTTTTCTCTAGATCGTTTTAGCCATGGCATTATCAAGGAAATGCACGGCTCAACTGTAAAAAAGAAATAAGAGGATGAACATATTTGCCATTCGGTCGTAAATATACAACATAGATATAAAACAATAGTGCATTGTTTATGACATAACAGAACATGTTGCATGATACATTCATTGCTGTTGTTTGCTGATGCTAACGAGCTCTGACCAGAAAAACAATTTTTCAGACTGATAGTAGCTTACTTGTTTTGCTGATATGATAAAGAGAAGAACCAGGCACGAATAACCGTCATATGTTACCAGTCAGGACGATAACAATATATCTGTTCTATCCAGTCTGGAACCATTTTACATTGGTATCAGGGAAGGAAGTGACAATTTCATCAAATCGTATATCAATAAAGATTAACTATAAAAACGTGAACTGATTATGGGGCCCACGGCGGGACGGTGTTGGTGTCTCCAATTTCATGTATTTGGGGACCAGTTGAGAATCTCAGAATAAGGTTTAGTGCACCCCAAGACAAAGTGTATGTTAAACGTAGAAGCCGATACAAAGTAAGCTTTAAGAGAAGAACAAAATTGATTTGTTGTCCCTAGTTCGAGCACAGTAGGTCGACATCTGTCTTTAACATTTTTTTGGTGATTACCTTTTTTCTTATTTTGCTGATTTACCTACCTTGTATTGGTCCTAATTACCTTTTTATGTGTTGATGGGCCTTTGAGAGGAGTATCATTATGATAATTCTTATGGGTCCCTGTTGAAACATTTGAATCATTGTTTTTATTTCCTGTCTTCTTTTTGGGGCCGCAGTGGCCGAGTGGTTAAGGTGTCTCGACACTTTTTCTCTAGCCCTCAACCTCTGAGTTGCGAGTTCGAAACCCATGGGGACAGTTGTCAGTTACTGACCGTAGGTCGTTGGTTTTTCTCCGGCTTTCCCCCACCTCTAAAACCTGGCATGTCCTGGCTGTTAATAGGACGTCAAACAAAATAAACCAAACACCCTTCCTTCTCTTCTGTCTATGCTCTTTCTTCAATTGCGATGAACTTCACCTCTGTAAAATAAAAACAATCTCTGTAAATAGAGGCATTTAAAATCTTTTTGATTTTATATTATTCGGGGAATCTTAAAAAGGTCCATATCAGCAACACGATAGGAAAAGATAGGGGAGATATCAAAAATTCCAAACTGATTAATGTATAGAGTTTTGTTAAATTAAGTTTAGTTCTTCTAGATCAATATTTACACTATTCGTCATAGCCAAGATATTTTAATTTTGGCTGGATAAACTAATGAGCCACACCTTGGTGGTACGCCAGTAGTTATCCATTGATTCGACTCGAATACCCTGGCTACCAACAAGACTATTTCCCGAGTATCACCTCTGCTTAACATAATACTTTAATTCAATAAAGATTCATTATCTTTGTTCCTAATTCGATCAGTTTGTATTTGTTACCAATAATTTGCTGTATAAACCCACTCCATGTTTGTACATTCATGTAAAATTGACGAACAACTACATGTTTAGTAGCTATGGTACGATTCTTCCTTGCTGATTCGATTACCGCCGAAATACAATCATCATCCATGTTTCCCTATATTGGTGGAGGAATGGACTGCAAAATAGTGCCGATGACTCATGTGACACAGATAATGTTCAAGTAGTGCATTATGGAAAAAGTGTTTTTATTAGGGGTTTGATTCAATTGCAATAGCGGACGTCATATCTGGGAGGGTTTCGAGGGAAAATTTGGTTTGCCGGGTATAACGTCCTTGCGACAGGTTAATATGATATGTTGACGGTTAGCAAGGAGACACCGAGGGGAGTGGAAACAAAACCAACAGAGTACCGGCATGATAACGAAACCGTAATAATCCGAACTCATTTTAATCAAGCGAGGGCAAAATATGTACAAAAAATGAAGATTGAAGGGAGCGGGATGGGGGTTGGGGTGGGTGGGGGGGTGGGGTGTTGTCCTGCAAAAGTACAAGAATAAGACCAGGGGATCCTCAAGGATAAGCTTTCGGGTAAAGCCACAAAATGAGAAATATGGCGATGGCAACGAAACCATTAGCTACATCAACAAGAATTGAAAACGTCTGATTCAAAAACAAAATTTATTGTCAAGGAAATACAATATTCCCACTACAGATCATTGCAAGAAATAAAGAAAAGAAAAGGCATGAAATTAAAATCATGAGCTTTGTTTTGAGTTCCCTAAGTAGGTTACATTGAAGAAAATCTCGATTCTGGTGGTGGCACACATGTGACATACATGTAGGATACAAATTTAGTTGGACACAGTGGGAATTTTTCAAGGGTTTTCAATGCCAGCTAAAAGGGAGAGTTTGAAAATAAAATATCATAGACCCTACCGGTAAGTCCCACAATTAGTTGTCCTTGACGACTTGACATCTTCTGGCAATTTGGTCAATAACAATTTAGTAACTAGTTAGTGACACGTTGGTAAACTAAGTCATGACAGTGAGGTCATTGGGTTCAAAATAGTCAGGTCACCGTAGTTCCAGAGGTCATTGGGTTCAAAATAGTCGGGTCACCGTAGTGCCAGCCTAAGGGCCAGTCAATACATGAACACGGTAAGTATAGCACATATTGCAAAAAAAAAGCAATCATTTCACGTACCTTCGACATTACCAGAATGGCAATCAATGGCCAGGATTGGCGAAACCCCTGATCATTATAATGGAAAATGGGGTCATGGAGTACGTGTTCACGGTTACGGAAAGCCCGAAGGAATATAGCTTACAAGTACAAGTTTAAAGTTGAATGGTGTACGTTACAGTTTATGTGTGAAACACAAGTCAGTTGCTGTTGAATACACAAAAGGAAATATTCTTTTTAAGAAAGACGCAGACAAATGTAGAAATTCTAAAGATCAAATATTGCTAAGCATGTATACCTAAAGGTCAGAACAGAAATGTCTGTATGTTTAGAGGTCCAAAGTGACCGCTTAATATATATATCATATAAAGCATATACCATGAATATCACGCGATGTTGTCCTATTCTTTCGTAGAAGGAAAGGGTTATTGTTATTCGATGTAGCACCGTTAATCACCCATTCAGTATTCTGACTTCTCATTAGTCAAATAAACACAAAAATCGGTTTGATTTGGTTTCGTATTGTTTACCGTCCTATCAGCAACTAATGACATTTAAGGACGCCTACCTGTGTGCGAGGTGTATGCGAGTGGTAAGTGTGTGTGTTTTTGGGAGCTGTTGAATGTTCGTGTTTGTCTCCTTGTGATAGCGCGGAACTGATGCCCGACTTTATAGTGCTACCTCACTGAAGCATACTGCCGAAGACACCATACAGGACACTTCATCCGGTCACATATTGACAACGGGCGACCTAGTCCCAAAATCCTGAACGCTAAGCAGGAATAGCTAGAACCCTTTCTATATATCTGGGTTTGTCTCGACCAGTGCACACAAAGTCTTTATCACAGGGGCGAACGCTCTACTAAAGGCCAAATGTCAAGGGGGGTCTAAAAAGAAGATGAAAGTTGCTGCGAAAGAGGAGATAAGTCTCATATTTACTCACCTCTTACGATCATGCAATGGGAACAGTAGGTATAACTAAATAGGTCAAGTTGTGGTGAGGACACCGAGAGTCAGAACAATCCACCAAGGTTTATGACAAGCAGAAGGAGAAAACTGGGATAGATACAGCAGTATTATAATCCATTTGTACGTTCTTCAGTATCTTTTTCATAAAAAAAGTATCCAACCCCTTTTCGGTGGTCCACATAAGTCGCCTCTAAGATTTTAATCTGCCACATATGTCGATTCTATTAAAGCGTAGTTGGTTGACGTAGTGCGAACGCAAACGCGTAATGGAGCAGATTCCATCTTGTATTCCTTTGTACTTAACAAGGCCTTGACAACTAAATCAAAAATGCAATCAACATTCACAATGACTACATTTCAGAGAAACTCGACGCACCGTGCATTCGATTATAACATCCCGCGGTATGACAAACTGTGCTGTCAAATTGTGAAATTGTGATAGTTATTTGGTGCGAAATTTATTTTATGTTATATAAATAGCAGGTCTTACTCCTTTGATTACGACTGCTATCTAGAGATATAGAAATATATAATAGACTTGGGATTTGAAATGTGTTATTCTCTTTACCTTTTATTTTACTACCGTTTCGCTGGCATTTCAAGTACAGTTCGATATATTTCCCCAAGTGTTTAATTTAAATATAAATTGAAATTACATTTGTTTTCAAATTGCAATTATTTTTTAGATTATCCATTAATGTCTAGACAATCGAAAAATAATTACATTCCCATGTGAGATTTTCAAAAGCTGATTAAATGTGAAGAACGAAAAGTAAGATAAAATGAATAAAAATGGATTAGAATTTAATGCTAAATTAAATTACTAGCGCTGAATTTAACTTCCAAATTCATTCTCTTAATCTTATTGTTCTTAATTTATCTTAAGGTTTTTGTGACGTATTTGTTCTCGTGAATCAACAAAGCATAAAATACTTCTTTTGGAACATAATTGATTAACTGTAATCGAATTGTAAAACTTTGACGCACCGCACACAAAATTTGCGTTTCCGCATCTGTACTTCTTAATTCCTCTTTGTCACTTGTGCTTCACTTTGAATTCAATAATGACGCCAATTGTCCTTTAATAGATCTATAGAACACCTCTGAAGTAGAACATGTTACATAACAATAGTGTCCATTCAACTTTAATTGAAGGTAATCTCCATTGATAGGTTGTAGTTTAGTTCGAGTCTGATGGGTTTCTTTTTGTGAACTCTTGTTGTTTAACCCCAAATGACTGCAATTGTCGATGGACCGTAATACAATAAAAACAACTTAGAATGATACCAGTTTCCATTTTTGAACTTTCAATTTCCGTTGACATTTTGACTTTCAATGACCTTTAATTCGCTAATGACCTTATTGTGCCAATAACACTGCTCATTGCGTTTAGGGAAAAGGGCACTTTGTATTATATCAGTGTTGTTAAATGACCTTGTTGTGATGAAAAGTTGATGTTAAACGATAAAATATCAAACCATGCCTTCCACGAAATATCCTTTAATCCCGATATCGACCCTGGAGAAATAAAACCTCTACAAAATACATCACGAACGAAATACATATGTAAATAGCATTACACTTCCGGTAAAAATAGTCTTTTTTAATCAATTTTCCGTTATTTTTTTTTAGAGATCTTCGCGGAGGTTTTTTTCCAAATATTTATTCAGCTTTCATCGATTTTTAGTTAGAACTACAGATTGCGTACGCATTAGTATTCTCTTGTGTCCATTTGATTATTCAAATACATTTTTTCAGACTAACGGAGTATTATAGTTAACTTATTAAAATGTTCTTCTGAGTAAATGAAGTAGCACTATCAATCGGCGTCAGTTCCGCGCTATCACAAGAAGACAAATCCAAACATGCCGCTGTCTCATTTACACCCTATCTCACGAACTAAGACATTAGTGTTGATAGCATGTTCAACAATACAAACGTGCCTAAGCCAAACTGGTCAAGTAATATTAATAATAAATTAATTAAAATATTACTTTAATGATAAATTATCTTTCATTTATTCTTAACCGGTCTTGTTGCTATGATAGCGCGTTGACGATGATTTATTTTCCGTGATTGAATTTTTGACGTTGGATTTAGTCTGAACACTTTTAAATTCTGTCCGCGGATATTTATTGTAATTCGGGTTTACTGTATAGAATTACTGTTGTTTTCCTTCCCAAAGTCAGGCACAGATATCTGTACTGTAATGATTTCGACGTTCGTTAATTCTTACTGGATTTTTCCCGGCATTAGATCGACCTTGTTTCATTTCCAATTAAGGATTCTTGTCGCGAAAATTTCTCATCAAGTCCAATTTCATTTTGTAGTTGACAAATACCTTTCTTTTTTCAGTTAATTCGACGGATAATTGCTTTAGAGGGATGAGAATAGCTGTGACAATAAAGACAAATCTTTGCTGGCCGTTATTTGGGAATCAATCCCGACTCTGTGGTGGGAAATGGTAATTGCGTCGTCGATTCGTCAGAGGTAATGAAATCGACATACGTTTCCTGTTTTTACTTCCTAAAATGTTCAATAAAGGACCACGAGTCTACTTGACTGTAGATTCTTGAGCAGACAAAGTAACATGATTTCGGTTTTGTTAATTAATTTAAATTGGATAATTGACGCCAATGCAGAAAAAAAATTTTTTTTTTATACATGATGAAATGAGAGAAAAAAAGTTCAATGATAGTGAATCGGTCATTGAATTACCTTACCATGTATGTGGCAACAATTTAAGGCCACTGTAAGTCAGATCAATTAAGTTATAAGGGAGCATTAAATCGGACAGTGATATGGAGGTGCCTTTTGAAGAAAATGTTGTGTTTTTTTAAATGAATGTGGGCCTTCACAACATGACATATACGAAGATAAGAAAATATATTTTAAAATACTATATACTATTTCACTGACGGATCTCGGCTTGGCTTAACCATAATGGTGCCAATTTATATCTTTTGCTATATATGGAAATTCGTTATTGCCCGAATTGGTTAAAATTCATGTAATAAACGGATATGTTCAATAAAAAGTTTATTGTCTACACAAGTTCAAATTTGATTTAAAGACAGAATTTTGATAGAACAGTGCCATTTACCAATAATGATACAAGAAACTGATTCTTAAAAATTTACAGGATTAGTAGAGAGATTGTATAATCTTAGTCAACAATATGGCGTCATTAAAAATATTCTGATACAAAGATTATACATTAGCAGCCTGATACTCAGTTACTTCATAGCTTACGTCTGTAGCTAATATCGTTAACGCATTCTATGAGGCACTCAAATTGTAAACTTCAACTTAAGATACTCTTTAATGGTACAACCACTGACATACCTTTGCCCAAAACTTCATAAACCATTACAACTCGTTTCCAAAGACGTTTTATCGCTTGAAGATATTCCCTCATTTAATATATCGATGGCTTATTATCATCGATATTTTAGATAGTAATTAAACTCTTGTCCTTGATTTCCCAGGAAAAGTTTACATGTGTCTGCTGTGCTGGATATACTTCGACGTACTGCGATAAAACGTACCAAGGTAAGTGATTTATCTCCATTGAATCTTAAGTATGGTAAACTTACTTATTTTTGCGTACGATTAAATTTCGTGGGCGATTTAAATTCGCGAAATTAATCGTCGCGAATTAGTTTAAAATCACAGGTACAATATAATATGTATAAGTTTTATTATTATTGCAGTTTTCGACTGTCTCGTTGGCTTGTACTTATCTAATTGGGAAATAATTCCAAATTTTGTTGTCATATTTGAATATCAATATATGCCAATTACGATTGTATCTTTTGGCATTTAGCTTAAACGGTAATGTTGTTATAAAGTATTGTTAATCATGCTGTAGATACCGTGATTACAATACACACAATTGTTATCTGATGAAGATAAAAAAAAAATACATTTTTTTTTTTTTTATGTTTTATACTAGGTAGGTCAATGTTGTTCCGACAGTGATTACATCATTGTGATCGCTTACCATTAGCTAAGGGTGGCATCCATGAGTTGTACTCACCCTATTTTGGCCCTGTTAACCATCTCCAATATCTAGATCTTGGTTTGAAATCTTATTTGTTGTTTTTTTTTCTATCTAAGGGTCGCTTTGTGATTTGTCATCATCGTCTTTCAGTGTTTTGAAATCTAACCGAAACATGTAACGATTTATCGCTCGTTCTTACAATTTGCGTCACTCACAACAATCTCGCATGTGGTAGATAGGGGAATATCTTATACATACCAAAGTCAATATGTATTGGCTTTGTTTCTTGTTCGTGACAAGAAGGAGAGTTGAACGTTCGTGACAAGAAGGAGAGTTGAACAAGTGTGTTAATCGATAACCTGTATCTGCTCTCTTGTTTTACGTGGTGGTTGTTCCACATTGATTTAATCATAAAACTATTGCATATTCTCAACAACGTCACGCATTACTCAAAGGTCTGAAAAAAGTAACAAGTTGAGCAGCAACTTGTACAGTGATTGCATTTCTATAACATGTTGACTGAAGGAACATCAAAAGGCATCTTTTCCAATAGCTAAATGATATCAATATCAACGTGAAATGTTTCTTATTGAAGTCATCGTGAGGTTTCTCCAATTTTCACTCGATCTTGAAACTTGGAAGATTTTATAACAGTTGAAATTTTCTTACCAGCATTTTGATTCGAGTATTTGTACAAAATTTATTGTCTTTTGTTTATCTTAATCTTGTCCAGAAATCTTTTGTCATATTTTTAACCGATCATTTTTAAACTCGGGTTTATGAAATAGGGTAGAGTTTACCTGAGTCACATCTTGATGAGACAATTGTAGAAAATTGAACTATGCAGTTTGACATGAGATTGTCTTTGTTTCCTGATGTTATTTTACAGATGTCATAAATACTACGACGCATGATCAACCGACAAACATATGTCAATCATCACCGTGTTCGAATAATGGCACGTGCGTAGTAGTAGATACAACCTCCTTCACATGTTTGTGTGCGGAAGGATATACTGGAACACAGTGTCAAAATATAGACCAATGCACACCAAATCCTTGCGCGTTTGGTATCTGCCAGACAAATAACGGCACGAGACAATGCTATTGCATCCAAGGTGAGTGGCATATAGAGATCGAAGCTGTACGTTACAGCTGCAGGGTTCTCGGTTAGCAGTATGCATTATTGTCAACACCAACAGCGAGTTTTAATGTTGCATTCGGCAGATTAATTCATTAACAAAACCACAATTCAAAGCAAACAACTCACACAATTCATCTTTCTTTTTTTTTGTCTTCTATTTGGGGGGCATTGAATAGTCCAAAATCGATCGCCTCTCCCAATTGCAACACTTGGGATCTTAAATCGTCCCTTTCTTTCCTCATTACTATGTCTTTCTGCGCTTTTCTTACTCTTGGTGTCTCCTTGACATCCGTCCTCATATGACCTTTGATGTCGCTATGACGTTAAACCTCCAAAAGCAAATATATTAATTAGCACTACTAGTTTGTAAATGCGTTTTGAAAATAGGCTAGAAATAGAACGAAAATAGTGTTTACAAGTAGAGCGTGCGTGTTGAGAGCCAATTATTCACAAAAACCATGACCCACTTTGTCTGTTGTCATTTTGAAGGATACCATGGGGAGCTGTGTGAGAAGGATTATAACGAATGTCAAAGTAAACCTTGTCAACATGGCGGACATTGTTTAGACCGTCAGGACAGATATGAATGTGTTTGTCCTAGGGGATATACGGGCGCTAACTGTTCCAGGAAGGTGAGTAAACGTCAAGCATATATGGGTATTAACTGATCAAAGAAGGTGAACAAGCCCCGAGAATATTTGGAAACTAAATGTTCAAAACAGGTGAATAGACCCCGAGGATACACGGGTATTAACTGATAAAAGAAGGTGAGCAAAGCCCGGAGATACACGGGTATTAACTGATCAAACAAGGTGAGCAAAGCCCGAGGATCCACGGGTACTAACTGTTCAAAACAGGTAAATAGACACTGAGGATACACGGGTATTAACTGATCAAAACAGGTGAATAGACTCCGAGGATACACGTGTATTAACTGATCGAATAAGGTAAGCAAAGCCCGAGGGTACACGGGTACTAACTGTTCAAGAACGTGAGGAAACCCCGAGCATACACAGATAGTAACTGTCCCATAAAGCCCAGTAATCCCAAAGTATGCACGATACTAACTGCTCATAGATGGGTGAGTAACCCCCGAGGATACAGAAATAAAAACTGTTCCCAGAAGGTGAGTGAAACCCGAGGATACATGGGTATTATCTGTTCAAAGAAGTTGAGTAAACCCCAAAGATATAGGCGAGTAATACCCGATGGCACAGGGATAAAGTTCCTAGGATGTGAGTCATCCACAAGGATATAGGATACTAAGTTTGCAGAATGCATGGATACAATGTTGGTGCATATGAAATGATTCTGTAATACAACCAAGCTCCTATGGAGATGTACGTGCACTTATTTCGATGGATGAGACACCCTTATTGAACGTGTTAGAATCGACACGTTCGTTAAACCCCTAAAAACAAAGCAAAGATTCTCAAATGGGAATTGGTCAGAACTTTGATCCGCCATTTAGGTTGAATTGTGCCAACTTATCCTGCCAACTGGTCAGAACGGTTACTTATTCTTGAAAATGAATTGATACGAATTATTCAGAGGATAAGTGACATCCTGGAATACACGATTACAAATTCTTCAGAAAACAGATTAATCTTCAATATACTCTGTGTGTCATCATTGCGATAATAGTTGCCTCTCTGAAAGTACTCGAAATATGGATGGTCATTCGGCATTCTCGCAATTCGAGGAAGGATAAATGACACTAACAGCTAAGAAAAATATCCTTTCATTTACTTCACCTGAGAATGATGGCAATCCGAGATTATTAACTCTTCTTCGGTGCTGAGAAGCGCAATTGAACACACAAACAAACTCAAAGTGGTTGTTGGGTATAATTGTTTTGGAAAATGACTATTGATCGGACATGGCTTCAAATTGTCAAAGTAAGATAAAAGGAACCTTCTAGGTTAGTTTACAGCCCGATATATGTATTAACACTGATGCGAAACAGACTGAAAACGTTACTCAAAACTTCGTTATTCTTCCTTAAGGGACGATCAGACTTCCCGGGGTCACACAGAGAACTGTCTAGACTGCATGCATATACAAGGTTTGCTATTACAATGGTCATTGTTCTTTGTTATCAATCTGGGTTGGAAGTAAATACCAATCAAGGAAGCAGACAATAGACAATAAAAGTAATCCCTCTCTTGATGATATTCACATATTATTTACATGGAAAGTAATATTTATTGAAATGTGAATGGTAATATTCTTAACCACGTGATAATATATAAAAATTTATTTGTAGGTAAACCTTTGCGCTCATAATCCTTGCAGAAACAATTCGGCATGTATCGATCTTGGCACCAGTATTAGATGCCTGTGTCGACCTGGATATACAGGTAATACTTTAGCTGATAATAACAGCTTGTTTCGTTTATGTTGCGTTAACGGAAAGGATAATTTACGTACACCATATCGAAATGTTTAATCACACATTACTACGGGATGGTGTTCAAGCGGCTAGACATGGCTGGGAATCAAAGTGGCATTAGTTCAAGGTGGTAAACTTGTGTCTCCTCCTAATGGACCCTGTTTATTACAATAAAAATACGTTAAAACCAGAAGTCAAAACTGCTCTCACCGAAAATCCGTGTTCAAATACTAACCGTGGCGAAATAACGAGAAATTTTGAAAGACACAATCATTTTTAGAACTTAAGTACGTCCGTACTGTAAAGCGAAAATACAATGTACATGTTACGATTCAGCTATTAACTTATTTCAGATCAAATTTAACACTCTTTCAGTTTTACCATGTTACCAATATTTCAGGTCACAATTGTGAAGTTAACATCAACGACTGTTCATCCAATCCCTGCCTTCACATGGGCACGTGCCACGACAGTGTCAATGGTTACTGGTGTTCGTGCACGGAACCGCACGCGGGCTTTAACTGCGAGTTCACATGTAAGATGTCAGAATTCAACCAATCGCCCAAACACATAAATGTTTGATATCCACTAAAATCTGACACAATATGCAATTAGATAATGTATCTTCATCTTTATATGTCCGATAGAATCAATATTTCATTGTCTCTACAAACGTAATGATCGGATAGAAATGTCGAAAGGAAACGAGAAATTATGATACAGAAAAATAAACAATAATTTTACGTCCCCTATCCAAATAAATAACTAAAATAGAAAGCGCAACACCTGCTCCGGAAACTGTATCATTCGTTGTGTGGATCACGTGTTTCAGCTTTTATGTTGTAACATGTGAAATCGGGAAATGTGTATGTCTCTAATGACGCAATTCATCCTTATTATAGCATATGCACTATCAGATTTTGAAAAAAAAAACAAACATTGATCGAGTTATTCAATATATTAAACAATGTGTTGAAATTGATATATATTCCAAACAATATACTGCCATAATCCCCTATTTATGGCTTACCAAATATAAAACTGCACATGTTTTACTATTACAGTGGCACATAAAATGCATTTACACGTTCAGTTAACATGGATGCGTTCTAGAAATGAGAACTGAAAACTTCTTTTTTGAAATAGCGTGAATAAATAAATAATTAATGTCCATGTTTCTTAATGCAATGTCATTGAAATTGCAGTTGACGTTTTTGCACCTCCTATGGAAACCGAAATTACAGAAGAAGCGAGCAAAAGTTATCTCCATAATCTATACATCGTGGCTGGAACGCTGATGGGCGCCATTTGTATTGTGGTTGCTGTGGTAACCACGTGCTATTGTCGTCTGCATGAAACCTACAAGAAAATTAGATGGAAGAGATTGAGGTAAGATATAATAAAGAGAGTAGGTCATAAGGCTACAATACTTTATTCGCTTATTATTAATGAAATAGTTATATCGTTTTGTGAACACAATAATAAACTTAATTATTTTTTTACGGTTAAGGCAATGTGTCGACGAAGACATTTATATGAGCATTGAAATGTTACTAGATGCTAGCATTGAGTCGATAGGAATACAATTTCTGTATTATTTTCAAGTAATTTGTATAACTGTTAATGTAAATATTGTTTTTATTTGCTATGGAAAAACGCCGTTAACCGCGCAATGAAATATACTGCAGAAGTGATGCACTTATTCCAAACAGAACTCGTACGCGATGGACAGAACGTCCCCAAAATAAGAAAACTAATATTTTCTATTAACTCTCAAAAAATGTGGCATTTATAAACAGGAGCATGATCACCTACCATTATCAAGCAACCTCCATTTGCAGTCGATCCTTTCAATTGCAAGAAGGGCGTAGGGGGAAATTTCACCTGTTTCCCCTATTGCATGATCGTAAGAAGCGACTAAATTATGGATATTATATTTTCTCTTCTTTCTGAATAGCTTTCTTCTTCATAATGTCTCCATTGACATTGCCTCGCTTTTGGCCATTAGTTGAGCGTTCGCCCCTGGGAGGAAGGCTTAGGGTTATATCCCCTGGTCAAGACATACATTGTACCACTCTATAAAAATGGAAGTTGCTACTCCTGCGCTCAGCCCCATGGGAGTAGGTCGACTGGTTCGTCAGTATAATGTGACCAGGTAGTTGGTCTGATAGGTGTCTTCGGCAATATGATTCAGTGAGATAGCACTATGAAGTCGACATCAGTTCCGCGCTATCGCAAGGAGAAAATATACCGCAGGTTCCAAAAATCCAAACGCATATACATCACATATCTCGCACACAGGGTAGGCCGTCTTTAAAGTACCTTAGCAGATATGATGTTAAAAAATAATTAACCAAACCAAATATTTGAATTGATTGTGAATGGTGGCCATGTTTGTCTTGATTACGCGGAAGACGTCACTGGCTGTATTCCTATTCCTATTGAGTCACAGTAAATTTGTACATGTAGACGAATACAACAAGGAATGCCAATATTAAATTATACGTAGTACTATCGTTATTGCTTTATGTCATTTAATTGCAGATCGTTTGAATTTAGAACTCCGAAAGGAAGTCTAGAAGTATCCAGCCTCAACAAGCCTCGTCTCTCTACCGACGCCATCATGGAAGCCACATCTTTGACAAGAGATTTGCATACCAGTTCATCTTACAGTGAGACACTTTCAACAAGACTAGTGTAGACAAGGCACTGTGTATACCGATTCAATTGATAGAGATGTGTTCAGATGGTAAAATATGGATATGCTGTGGTAATGCATTGTCTCCACCTTGACTGTTACATTATTATGCCATTTAAATCATATTCCGGACGGCCATCACATCGCTATCATATCATAACGACCCCGTTAACGACTCGGAATAGAATCTCTAAAATGCCAGGATTTATAATATAATTCACTCAGCAAACCATCAAAAAAGTTGCAGTGACGCAAAACATTGCAAATGTCGATCAAAGGTTCCTTTTTATCTATTCCAAGAAAAGTATACAATCAATAAAAAAGGTCTAAATGAGAAAATGTGAATTTTCACAGAAAATCATCCGTTTTGCTTAGACCTCGAACATTTGACCACCAAAGAGCATTTACACTTTAATTGGTACGATATACTGTTATGTGCATAGAAAAAACATTCGCTCTAGCTGAAAGAATGAGGCAACACATTATTGAAACATAGTGCAATGTCAAAATTATCCGTCACATTAAGTTTGATGCCAGCGGCCGCATTAACCAACAGCCATGTCCATAATGATTGTTTCACATAACGTAACGTTGACTCAGTAGGCGATTGTTTTAATGATCATTCCAATACCCGTAAATTTGCCAAGGGCTCGTGCTATAAACATGAAAGAAAAAACATCTACACCGAGGATTCAGCGAATATGATGCGAAAGTAGTTTACATCGCGAACATCAACCGCGAATGTCATTAACGCTGCGGAAACAGCGACAAACAGTCAAAAGAATAAAAATGTATAAAGTAAGGAGGTAGATCCATTCATTAATGATCCAAAAGAACATCATTAAGAGTTTAATTAACCCTCTAAAGCAGAAGGTATTCACAAGGCTGTATGTTCGGGTTATTTTCCCCTATTGAGACAGGCAGCAACGATGTCGGTTTGTTTCGTTCCTTCATAAAATTCGCTTGATAATTCATCGCAAAAATACAACAACATATAAAAAGACTGCAGAAGGAACGAAGAAGCAAACACAATGACTACGTAAGCTTACTAAATACATCAATTAAAGTTCCTCGTGGTAATTCTGACATCATCATATGGTTTTTTTTTTATAAAGAACGCTCAACCATCTGGAACTGAAAACCATGCTTATTAAAGCAAAAATTCCTAAACATTTGAGACCGCCATAATGGCTGCTGAAATATGTATCACCCAAATATCTGGGTCGTGTGTGTCCATCAATTCATATAGATCTCCAAGCCACCAAGACACTTCTGGACCATGTTTGCTCTGGCATACCATCCGATGGTCTAAACGGTTATAGAAGGTGTTTTTGTTAGTACTGATACATCTTTTACAATTTTTACATCATCTTGAATGACTGCAGAAAGACACAAGATATATGTAAATAATTTAATTTTGTATGAAACACGCATTTTCATTGGCTGAAATAATTTTGTTATACCTCCATAACAAAATTTTGGCGTTGCGAAATGTAACGTCATTTTTGATTGGCTGATGACGTTGCGTAATAATTTATCGCAGAAAAGAGTTCGCCAAAGAAAGTGAAATATCTTGGTGTGTATAAGACGAAATTAAATTAAAAGAATTAACATTAATTATTTTTTCTGTTATACAGTCATAACATAAAAAAAACTGGAGTGTACTCTCTTCATAAACCGCTTCGCGGTTTATTTAGAGTACACTCCAGTTTTTTCTGTTATGACTGTATAACAGAAAAAATAATTGATGTTAATCCTTAATTACCTATTTCAAAAAATCACATGTTAGAAAGAGTGAATTACAATAGAGCCAAAATGCAATAAAGTGCACCATACAGCTGCATGCTATTGATCTTGATTGATCAAAGGCGACGACTTAAAATAGTACGAAAGTACATACCCAGTATGCAATGATATACTATTGAATATACGCCAATTGTCCTTTAATAACACCGTCAAAGTGCAAAGGTAACAGCAATCGAATTCTTAGAACAACACTAAAAGCACAAGACTATTAAGAGAACCAAATATATAATTTTGTTGACGATTGTTTGTTTACCGAATCTATTTGAATCACTTGTAGACATTCCACGCCCGAACTACAAACCTACAATAGGCAATATTTCTCAGTTGTGTCAACATTGTAAGTTAAATCTCATCTGACAATTGTTTATTTATGTTATGTTTTCTATATTGTAATCGTAAGTGGACAAACGGTATCATAGCTACATACTGACATGGACAAAACATCACCCATTGAATTTGAAGTCGCCTCATAATTTACTCATCCATCCGCTGTAAAAGTATGAACGGACAATGAATACATAGGAGTGGATTCTACCAAAGCATTTAACAGTACATTTACCCGACTCCAGCTGAAGAAACTGTATTCCTGTGAATTTGGTGCTACTTCAAATGTACTCTGAATCTCTACAATTTTTGCTGATTTTAGTGTTTCTTTCTCTTCTGTATCCTCTCTCGAAGCACAAATGATTCGTTTAATGATTCCAAGTACGGTGTCGTTTTAAAACCTGTGTTAACTGTCGTTTTCCTTAATATTGTGCAATGTAAGTAATTTTGTCAGTTTTGTAACAAGATTTCACGAAACAAGCCGGTTGCTAAATATCTCCGCCGAACTGCGAAAGTAATCGTTGACCAATCATAGATAGACGCCAAATTCAAAATTTATCGCGGAAGTTCACGAACGGTTTTATAAGTTGTCGTCAGACAGACTTTTGTACCAAAGACATCTGTATAACACCATTTTGTAACGGAATGTTCCTTTCAAAAATGTTTATTTTATTTTCGTTGTTGCTTAAAGCGTAAACGTGTAGAAACAATTTCAAAATATTTCTGATCGTTTTCTATTCCGTCTTCTCCCGAAGGCCTGATTAACTCAAACCATGGATGAAATTGGTATTAAACTCAGTGAATTATCATTGATCTGGAATGATTCAGAAACATAGTAATACATGAAAGAACATTGTTGAATAATGTTTAATTTGTATATAGAAGAGTGTGCATATGAAAATTATTGTGTTAAGAGTGTGAGGTTTTATTCATTGTTGCAAGTGTCTGTCGAAATGTTCCTTACATTTTATTAAAAATATTTGTTCTGCTTGTTTGTACAATTTCGTCAGAAACATGCGTTTGCTGGATGCTGGAAAAAACCTTAGTTATAAACGACATGAACGTTTTAAGATGCCTCTTACTGACCGTGTATATGTTAGATACATGTACACTGTTTTCGTGTATTATTTTACTTGTAAATAAATAGATTTGTTGAAATGGATGTGTGTTGGGATCTTGCTTGTCTCGAAAGATTAAGGCAGAACCAGTTTCTTGATTTATTGATTCGACACTCAGGGTGCGTTCGAACGAGTTCCGTGGTAGATACAAACTGCTGACTGAGAAATAATTTAATACACTACAGAGTTTCTAACATGTGGTATCTGAAATTGAAATACATAATCACAAAGTTTGAACAATAATCACAAAAGTCTAACAACAAATTTTGACAACAAGAAACAATTTTGATGTTATGAAGTACCACATCGTCAGTACACTTTCCTCCATAGAAAATGGACTTACGTGACACCGAATCAAGGGAGACAATTTTAAAAGTTTAGTAAATTCCTTTATAATTACAATAATGTACAATCAAAATGGAACATTAAGCTATAAAACATGGGGTTTCGATCATGAAAATAATAAGATTTGAGTGGATGACCTGATGTTCCTGTGATTTAAAATTATTTCGCTGCGATTAATTTTCGCAAATTTTAATCATCCGTGAAATATGCGAAAATTAATCGCACGCGAAAAAGATGATTTTTTTCAGTAATAACAAAGCAGCACGCTATAGTCAAACAGTATCATTCGTTATTTTTCCTGATTCTGTTAAATTCCTTCAACTGCAAATGTATATTTAGTCCGCTACTTCTATGTTTTATCAAGTGTTTTATGGAGTCTACCTGAACAATACAGTCCGATTGTCTGGTTTGAATGGCGAACGATTTGAATTAAGTACGTACAGCTGTTTTGGCCATCAAGGATTGATAAGAGAAAATTATTAATGTTTTAATATCAAAACACTTCGCTGGGGATTCGATGTCATAGCAACAGTCCCATGTCTATAGACATATAGGGGTCACCCCTTCGTATCAGCCAAGGTCATACGAAGAAATGTCCTCCTGTCTATATATATATATTGGCTTTAACCCCTTCGTATCAGCCAAGGTCATACGAAGAAATGTCCTCTTTCTATATATATATCTGGTTTAACCCCTTCGTATCACCAAGGTCATACGAGGACATGTGTCCTCCTGTCCGTAGATACTGGTTTTAAAGCCCTTCGTATCGCCAAGGTCATATGAGGACATGTGTCCTTCTGTCTATATGTATTGTGTTTAACGCCTTTGTATCAGTCAAGGTCATTTGAGAAGGTTTTTGCTTCTGTTAAGGTCACCAATAAAACACAAAATAGAGAAGACTGAAAAAAAGAGATAAAGATAAAGATACTAAGTGTTGCGATGGAAGGCAGATAAATTTGGACCGTACAATGTCTGGAGCCAAATTATAAGTCTCGAAAAATAACCCCAAATTCTTTATACAGCATCAACTTAAATGACAACCTGCACCTGGATGCAGCGATGTGGGGGCCAAGTTTATGTGCAAGTTGGAAGAGGAGTTTGACCATTCCAATTCGCATAAACGCATGTGCATATTTCTATGATAAGTCTTTGCAATAAAGTCGGTAACCATGGCAATGACGGTAGTAAACAGTTACTCTCCTCAGCTACCTCCATTGCATACGCTACTTTGTGAGCGGAGCGCCGTCCTGGCGGAGAGTGAAGAACTAAGGGAGGGAATCAGTCTATGACAATAGTTGTTGACACTACACCATGTATATCCACACCACAGAACTGAGACTTCCGTAGGAAAAAATAACAAAAGAGGATGACAATTATTTTATCCTTGTTTATTACATGTATTAAGCCGATTCATTTCTTTAATTAGAGATGCTAATATGTACATTCATTTACATAAACATAAATTACATACATTTTCAATGAACAATGAACTTGTCTAAACCTGCTACAAATGTATGCTTGCAGCGATTTTGCTATTGGGATAATTGAGGAAACTGAGGAGACATCAATTTAATAATTTTCTTGAAACTTTTTTGTCTGTAATTTAATTTAAGCTGGATTTTTTTATCATAATGACAAGTCGATCGATCCATACGTTATTAACGATGTAGGTAGATATGCTAATGCTAGTTCATTTCTAACATCGATAGAGATTCTTAGAAAATTAACAGGTTTTACTGTATTTGTTATATTTATTTAACAATGACATGACACGGTTGCAGTAGTATAGATATATACATATAAAACAATAGTGATGAAGATTCAGAGAATGCATATTCAAAATTGGAAACAAACCTCAAACGGCATTGCGCACAACTATCAAAGTTAATCAGATACACGATACTCCCATAAAATGATATGTTTCGTTTAGATTTCAATCTTATACGGAACATTTAAAAATAAATAAAGAATTATTGATTTAGAAATGAATATTATAACTGTAACACAAGTCTGTAGAAGAACGACCGCAATATCAATTACAGAATCTTTATTCAGATACAGATAACAGACTTCTGCATTCCTACGATGTAATAAACTCTAAAACGACCTACAAAATAGATGAATATTGAATTAATCAATAAGGCAAACATTGACTCCATCAAGAAATTGTAACTGTATTACCGTAATTATTCAAATCAGACATCAGAATATAATCTCTTGTTAGTGGAAAGAAATTGACAAGAATTGATGAAAAACGACAAAAACAGATTACATGTACATGAAAACAAATGTAATTTGTTCTTAAATGAAACAATCTAGTGTAAGTGTAATTTTTTTTTGGTTTGATAGCAAATTATGACATATTAAATGACAATCGGCTTCCTCTTCTTACGCACGCTTTCGAAGATGGCGATTCGTTATATTTTATCCATAATCAACTAATAAGCTATTATCTATTAAGTTAATGTACTTCCTGATGATGAAAGCAAACAAAGGGCATATTATAAGCTATTTTAGGGAATAATATTGAAGCATTTTCCTCCACAAAAGTTTTTCCTTTTCTCTGCGTCTATGCCAGTCCTAATGCACTTGCACAGAAAAATCTTTCTCGCAACAACAAATGAAAAAAAATGTATCTATTCATAAAATACCAGCGTCTATATGGCGCATATGTGGGATCGCTCTCCCACAGCCAATGGGATGACGGGAATATAGCTTATTCTACCTTAAATCAAGTCAACAAGATGCGTCCATCAAACGAACATTCATCTTTAAATACTCTCTTATTGCTATGGTGTCATCGATCTGTCTATACATATGGCAATCATGAGCCTATTGATCTCAAGCACAATAGCAGATAAATTACTGTACCGGTTTACCTACCACGTGTGTGAGCCTTGAGACGGTCTGTCAGAAGGCAACATAGGGGTCACCAGGTGCATCAAGTATTTGTTTCAAATTATTTGGATTGGAATCTCGAGAACAACGTCATAATGTCATGTATATAAACATAAATGGCAAAAATACACTGTTTTTGCCCTGATAACCATCTTCTTTTCTAAATCACAAACATTTCGCGGGTGACCTTTGTGGGTCAAATCATAAAGGACGTTGTTCGTTGCTCTGTATTTTACTTTCTATCGTTCTAAAAATAAAAATTCACTTGACTATATAAACAAACGCAAAAGATTTTGCGTGTGAAGAATGTAATGAAAAAAGTGGATCTTACAATTGTGACCGAGTACCGGAGGTAAAAGGCAGCTCTATAATTTCTTTGAGCAGTTGTTTTCGTGTCCATTCCCAACGAAAATTAGTCAGTCATGAATATTTCAACAAATTATTTTTGCTTCTGCTTGCTTCGAAAAATTCAAACTATTATTTCTGTGACAATTAAAGGACAGTAAAAAAAGTCTTATCTAACGTCAGTCACTGTCATTTCTTGCAATTTCTCTTGGATCTTTGCAGTTACTGATTATTCATACTGGACTTCAGACCTCCAAAAAAAAGGAAAAGTACGAACATATGGTCACAACTTCATTACGTACATCCGCCTTTTAAATGGTCATCAATTGCAATTGGTTCATGTTGTTTTTTCTTTGTCCGTCGTGTTTTGTGAGATTCTAGTTTACACTACTCTTTTAGATCTTCTTTTTGGTGCCGACACGTTCCGCTTTATGAATATCCCATCATCTCCAAGACTCTTCTTGCCTTTCGAAGTTTTCTTTGACCGTCTTTGCCTTGCCATATACTCGCTGTCAGCGTCGCTGGACTGAAAAAATAAAATAAAATATTTTACAAATTGGAATTCATTTTTCAAAGTAATAGACATTTTGATACAAATCTGATAGCATTATCAATACTTTCATTCGTTTGAAAGAAGGCACAAATATACCACATCGCTGAAAAAGATAAATGATTCATGTTCCGTAACAAAAACGAGGCAAAAAATATGAAGATTTTGGTTGCTGTCTTCTTTTTATAACTCAATTTTCCTTCATCATGTTCTGAAAAGAAACACAAGCTTAGATAACAATTTCATAGACGTATATATAGTTATCAAGATTAGGATATTTCATGGCACGAGTCTCGACAAAACCTCCTGCGGATGTGGGACTAAAAGAGCAACAACTGTCACGGACTTTCACACACGACCTCAGAACGCTACATGGATGACGTCATCGTTTGAGCAAACCTCACCACAAACATATTTGGAGTGGGACGACTGATTCGCCCGTTGCCAGTATAATGTGACCAGCTGGTGGAGTGTCTTTTCGTTGGGTGCCTACGGCAGGATGCTTATACAGTGAGGTAGCACTATAAAGTCGACACCAGTTGCGACCTATCACAAGGAGACAAACCGATACAACATACACACACAACAAACATGCTTCTCACACACAGGGGTGACAAATGTTCAACCAAACCGCAAGCTATGATTCATTTTCATTCATTGGAAATCGCCACTATACATCAAAGAAGTCATCCAACACTTAATATTGATGTCAATCAGTGGTTCAATATAGTCAGATCTGATACGCAGTACATTGCGCCCAGTATACCCTACCATATCCACTTTTAATCAGGAGCATCATTTACAAGCTATATTACAAAAGTTTGTATTTCCCAATTGGCTCTATTTCAGATTGAGACATTTTCAAAGTAAAAACCACAGAGAAAATTCAAGTCTGTTTCACGATTTCTGTGACAAAATTCATACTTATTTTGCATATATTTGATAATTAAAGGAAATTAAAATCATCAAAAGAAAAACAAACAAAGAACAGTGAATTATATAGTCATAGCAACTTCATAGCAACTCAATATAGCGAAAGGTAAGCTCTTTATCCATATTTTTCAATGGTCACAGAGATTACATTACTTTAACTATGCTTATGATTACAACTATCTTGGTTTCACAAACTGATAATATGAATGATGTTTTCTTAATGAAATATTTAATAGCATTGACATTTTTGAAAAGACATTTAGAAAAAAAAATCATTTTAAGCATGTTAGTCTAAAAACAATAGTAAAGGTATAAAAAGGAATAAAAAAGTCTACTCTACCATAAAAAATATTGGATGTTTTCTTTACTACATTAGAAATAACAACTCATTTTGAAATGGATCAGAATACAACAATTTAATTAAAACTACCAAATAAATTGTGCAGAATCACAAAGTGCAACAACGAAAATGGTGCCATAATATAAGCAAAAAACGAAGCACAACAAAGTGAAAAAATAGAGGAAAGGAAGTAGAAGTGAAAGAAAAACTTAATTTTTTCTTGATTTTTAATTCCTGGAAAGGTGTTGGAGAATTTATGAGTAAAACCCATATTATTAAGAAACAGATTTCCAACTACAGCTGATGTTGTCATTATTTCAAGTTAGGTAATATTTATGGTACTTTTTCTGACTCTTGGTTTATGACACAAAGGTCATAGATATTTAAATAACATGTTTTTGCGTCAATGTGAGACAACATCAAAATATCAAACCTATTTTCTTTTTAACTGGTTACATACTATTGAAACATTTTTTTTAAGTTGTGTTTTCAACTGTTGATTGACATATTGAACACATGGCCAAAGACTTATACATGAAGCAACAGCTCCATCACAAAGTAAAGAAAATATAAATCTATAAAAAAAAAGGATCATTATTTGTTTACCTAGTTTTTAAAAAGAGTTAAAATAAAATTAATTTTAATAAATATGCATAAAATGTAGTTTTCAAGTATTTCTTGTGCTCTGTGTTAGGTTTCATAATTAAAAATGTGAAGTTCAATATTCTTTTTATAGTTCATTATCTTATTCTAAAAGATTGTCAATTTTGATCTGAAATTTGCATTTTATATTGAAATAGATGAAGAAGGTTTATCAATAACTCATTGAGCCATTAATTTATCACCTTATCTGACATAAAATCATATTTTTTAATTTTAATTGATTAATCATGCCAATGTCCTTGACAAAACATTTTTAAAACACCCTACACTTAAATGACTGACCTTCTTTAACTAGTTTATTCAATTTTTCTCATCTTCGTGACACATTCCCCCATAATGTTCTTAATAAGTCAATAATTTCTAGATAAAATATTTAATTGTAGTAAATTACTTGGAATTTTGCACAAAATAAATGTATGTAAATATGCTGCAGGACACTTTCAGTGTGTTAAAATACCAGGTCAGTATTGCTTGTACATAACGTTAAATACAGTCTCTGTCTCTCAACTGACGAAGCATGCTTCTTTGGTTCAGCTGATGGAGACCTGGATTATCATCGAATCATGGTGAAACAGCCCTGGGGTCAAAACACCATTATAGTGAAATGACCCCACCCCCAAATCAAAACCCAAGTGATCCTTTTTGCTGTGCCTTTCTTATACCAGGTATTTGAAGATGGATCGAGATATACAAGATACAGGATATGACAGCATCACAAATTGCAATCCTATTTTTGTTAATAGCATGAGAATTGTGCAACTGCCATAGATATGTGCAAATTTGGAAGATTTCAAACTGTTAAAGACATGGAAATACTGTTTAAAAGAAACACTGAAAATAGTCGAGAAAGAAAGTCTATTTTCTGAGGAGAATGGAAAGGGAGACAACTCTATTCCTCATAAGTCTACAGAGGAATGTTTAATGTTAGACCTCTCACCTCATGGTCTACATATGTCCTTGAGCCGTGTATGTTGATGGCCACATTTTCCTTTTAATTAATTTGAAAAAAAAAAAAGATTTATACATCTTTCTTTTTATAATACAAAATGGAAAAACCCTAAAAAATGCCTATACATGTATAAAATAATTAAAAGTAAATTCTGTCTAATCTGACCCCTGAGTATAATGACATGCTATATAATCTGACCCCTGATTATAACAACATGATGTCTAATCTGACCCCTGAGTATAATGACATGCTACATGTATCTAATCTGACCCCTGATTATAATGACATGATATCTATTCTGACCCCTGAGTATAATGACATGCTGTCTAATTCTGACCCTTGAGTATAATGACATGCTGTCTAATCTGACCCCTGAGTAGAACAACATGCTGTCTATTAAATGTAGTCCACAAGTATTCTGACATGCTGTCTATAATGTGGCCCGTGCATATCAAGACGTCAACCTAAACTAATATTATGTTACAATCTCATTTCTGATGAAAACTAGCTATGAAATACAAAATAAATTTACAAACCCTTATCTAACTCAGTAAAAGGGATCTACATAAATGGTTCTTACTATGTGGCGTAGTTCACACGGATATATCAAATCACACATCAAAACTTTCTCCGAAAATCCCTTTAACGAAAATAGCAGGACTACCGTTATAAAATCATTTTTCATAAACACAAGTTGGGTCTTTTTTTCATTTAATTTGATATTACTGGAGCTTTTAAAGAATGCACCAAATTTGTTGTTTTCATTTCTACAATGATCTTTTTTAAGAGTAATTCCATTGAATTATACCGAATATTTTCATGAATTTGGAGAAAATGTAACAACACATAATCATCTCCTGTAAAATACCATATTTCAGTTTTCTTTTCTTAGGGAAACTGGTTAAAATATTTCAAACTTTCATAACTTTCACAAATTATTATCCATGGTTATTAGGCCTTAAGAAGCAAGCCAATATCTTGCTCATTGGCCATTTCAGTGCTAACAGCTTCCAATAAATATTTTTTTCACTGCCCTATCACATACTCTTTTACAGAAGAGTTTACTTGATCACAACAAGTTAGGTATCTTGATCAAGAATACAACACAGCGTCCTTGCCAGGACTTGAAATAGCGACCCTCAGGTCACATAGCCCTAGTCCTACCACTAGACCAACATGCCTCCATTACCAGGAAATAACTAATACTTATTAACTTACCCCAGAGTTGTAGTCGCGGCTCTGGAGTTGGTATTTCAGGTCAGCTATTTCCCGCCTGTACTGGTCAAGTTGAGCCTCAAGCTTTTCTCTCCTCAATCTCTCGTAGTCCAGCTGGGCCTCCAGCTCACTGATAGTTCTGATATGGGAAAAGGCAACAGTGAATTTGATTGACTTTGATATTTGTTATAATTTGTATAAACATAAAATGGTCATTAAGTTTAAACTTTATTTTATTATTGTAAATTGCAATAGTGCACACATTATACAAAACTTATGTAAATCCGTCTCCTATATCAAATGGTCATTTGAAGGCAGGTGTCCACAAATGATTGGGCAACTGGAAATTATAGTGTTATCCCACTGAAATGCCACATTTGGATATAACCATGTGACACACCTTCTAGAGAATCAGTCATTACAGCAAATGTTATACTGGTCACCAGCTCCTAATTTTTTAGCTAAGAATTGCAATGCTAAGTTCTAATACTAGATTATCTCCCCCTAGTTTGAAACGTAGTATCAGAGAATGATAAGAATCAGAATCTGACACATCTTAGAGACCAAAACCATAAAGCTCAATTTTATAAATAATTGTAATGTTCTTGAGACAGAGGCCATTCTACAGTAAATGTCAAAAACCTTTACAATGCCAGAAATTTATTTTATGCAAATGATGAATGGTAAAAAGAGAATGAATTTATTTTGATCATTTTGATTTTGGTGTAAAATAAGATAAAATTTCATAATTACTAGGGTATTTCCCTAATGCGAATGGAGAGTTTTAAAGTGAGGGATAGACTAATACCTGGAAATTATGAACATGGGCTTATTGCTGGATAAATACTGCCTTAGGGAACTTGTTTAGTTACGGTTTGTGGCCAGGTAAAGGTCAAAGTTCAACTTACTTATCCTTGTCTCTGATCTCCTGGTTACGTTTGCGGTCCTCAAGGAGTCGTCCTCCTAACTGTGTGTAGTTCTTCTTGGCCACCTCCAGTAGTCTCTCTAGTTCCTCATACTTTTGTCGGGCTCGCCCTGTCAAGGTCATGTGAAGGTCAAATTTACAGCAAGATCAAATATACAGCAAGGTCAACATTTAAGATCATGTTTACAGAGAAGTCAAGTTTACAGCGAGATTGGAAAGTTGAAAGTTATATTAAGCTTTGGGTTGGCAAAAATTTTAGGATAACCGAAAACAGCAGTAACACATATATTTTACAAAAAAATTCACATTCATGGTTAAAATACAAAAAAAAATAAACATATTATATACTTGTTCATCATACACATGCAAATACATTTTATTGGATGATTATTATGGATTAAATGTGATTTTTATTTTGTTTGCACAAATTATCACAAAAAGCTGATATGCACACCAATGACTATGCATACATATGCAGATGTGACCAGTGTTTTAATCCTGGACATTTTGGTAAATTGACACCAAAAGTCTGAAATTTAGGGGTAATGGGGATTTCGGCTTTGTTTCACCTTTGCATGAAAAATACCAGATTTTGGAAAGTTTGATGACTTCAATGGGAAGAATAAACAACATAATTAATTGTGAATTGTGCCTTAACTTGGACCCAAAAATGCAGACAGAAAAAAACACTGGTAAAATGACGGTCAATAGAGTAAAGATATGTGTGTTATGAGAATATCTCGACCCAAAAACTAATAATATTGAGCACACCCCCTTATTGAGACCACCTGTATTTCACATCAAGACTCCAAGATCAAAAATATTGATCCAACCCCCATATAGAGAACACCTGTATTTTACCTCAAGACTCCAAGACCAATAATTTGAGCACACCCCGTTGTACAGACTCCAATATCATTGATATTGCGTACCCCCCTTTCTAGAGAGCATCAGTATATTTTACCTCGAGATTCTTTGCGTTGTTTATCTGTAAGTAGGACTGAACGTCCCTCTGTGTTGCCATCGGTAACATCATCCTCATCTTCATCTTCCCCAACAACTATCGTCGTCTCCTCCTCTGTTGGTCAAAACATTAAATCATCTACATTGTACTTTACTGCACAATTATTTTTGTAAGTTTTAAATAAAATGTAAGATTTTCTTTCATGTAAATTTCTTTTATTCCAAATATAGAACTACATTCTCCCCCATAGTCCCCCCCCACCACCACCACCACCACCACCACCACCACCAACTTCACCACCTCTCCATACACATCTGTCACTTCCTCTCCACATCAGTATCTTCCCTTCTGTTGTCCTTCATTCCCCCAATAACTTTCCTTTTTCCTCCTCTCCTCATATTTCTCCATCATTACTTCTCCTTTTCTCCATATCCTCCTTTCTGTCTCCTCCGGTGTGTCAATCTTTCCATTCTCCTCGTGATATTCCCATTTTTTCTTTACCATATCTTTCCATATACCTTTATCATTTCATTTTGTCCTCTTTTCTCTTTTCCAAACTTACTTCATCAATTCCCACTTGTAAGTCTGGCTCTTTCTTCATTTCCCCTCTTTACTCCTTCCCTATTTCCTCTTTTTCATTTTCTTCCATTTCTTCCATCCCCTACATTTTCTTTCTCCTTTCCCCATCTTTATACACTTCTACCTTTCCACTATCTCTCCTTCCTCTCTTCCATACATTCTCTTCCTCTCTTCTATCTTCCCTTCCTAGTTTCCCATCCTCCCTTCCCATTCTGTCTTCCTTTCTTTTCCTTTTCCTTTCTCTTCCTCTACCTTATCTTTCTTCCTTCCACTGGCTTCCCTTCCTGTCTTCCCAATCTTTCCTTTCTCCTCCCTTCCTTCCTTTCCTTATATTCCCTTCCCCTCTTCCCTTCCTCCTTTCTTTCCTACCTCTCCTCTCTCCCATCTCTCTCCTCCCTTTCATTCTTCTATTTATCTCTCGTCTTTTCCTTCTTCCCTCCCATTCCTCACTTCCCTCACCTATCTCTCTACCACTCCTGTCTTTATCTTTCCCATTGTCTTGTCTTCCCATTCTTTCTATCTATTTACCTCGCCCCTCTCCTCCCACTTACTTACCTGGATCTCCTCCTAGTAACTTGACACAAGCGAGCTGTGAGAATCGTCTTGCTACATCTCTGGGTGCCTCGCCTGCCTGGTTTGTAATGGTCATGTTTGCGCCCATCTCAATCAGCCATTGAAGGATGTGGAGATGTCCATTCCCAGCAGCTGTACCCAAGCAGAAATAATAAGTCACAAAATAAGGTTGTTATAGTTAAGTATCATAAAAAAGACAAAGTCATAAGAAAACACAATGTATTGATTCTGATAAGCAGGTCTTAATTAACAAACACTTTCAACGTTTTTCTTATCATATTTTCATTTGGCCACTTAAAGTCTAGAAGGAAGTTTTAAGCTATTGACAAAATTAAACAGAATCTATATTTTGAAAAAAAAATGTAAATTTTTAACCAAACCATAAAGACAAAAGATAAATAACAATAAACAGTATGACACATACCTTTGTGAGCAGGTGTCGATCCTTTATCATCTCTTTCGTTAATATTGACGACACCGTTTTCCACCAGCATGCGTAAATGGTCGAGTTCTCCACCGTAAGCTGCCACATGAGCCGGGAAGGAGAGATCTGAAAAAGTTTACAGATTCATTGAAGTTCGAACCTCAGAAAGGACCATTTACATGCATCCTATTGAGAAAATAATAACAGTAATTTCAATAGGACTTCTATGACAGTGAACAATAGAAGAGTTTATCTAATAAATAAATGTATGAATAAAGTAATAAATCTGGAGTCTCCTTCCCAGATATAAAGAGTTGGATGTCTGCAAAGTGCCCAACATATTATCAACCAAAAATCAGAAAGTGTCCTGTTTTCTTTTTTCCAAACTTTGATTGGTTATATAATTGTCTTTTTAATTTTGGCCATTACTAATTGTTTGCATTTCATTTTCCAATTAATTTTCATCTTATAATTAGATAATTGGCCCCATCACTAAGCACATCACATGAAAAATAACTTCAGTATCTGATTGACATACTTTCTGCTTCGTCAGGGTGGTCTCTTTCCCACTCTATGCCGTTGATGTACTCGACGATGTATTCTTTGTAGAATTGTTGAGCAAGGTCCTTTGGTGTCTCGCCTTGATCGTTTCTTGCCCCGAGGACATGCATGGGACTCACCCCAGAACTGACTAGGTATTTTAGACAAGGTAGGTGTCCTTCTGATGCTGCTAAATGTGCTGATAACAAACATCACATATACATGTACTGATAAATGATAGAACTTTTTATTTCTGTTTGAAATTCTATGAAGATTTTTTTTATTTCAATGGGTGAGTGGGGGGAGGGCACTAAATTCATCTGACAACAATCACAATTCACATTTCATTAAAAGGACAATCATTTTCTTCATCACTTCAACTTTACAACTTTTTAAAATAAAGTTGGCATCCATTTTGTTGTTAATTCATTACATTAAAACTGGCCTTCTGGTTTAATTCCAGGACTTTTGTTCAAGGTTGCTAACTGCACAAGGCAACAAAATGTAATATTTGTTTCATACAACTATCTTTATAAGGCTTACATAAGAAAACAATCATGTCTTTATAAGGCTTACACCAGAAAGCAATCACAACTTTGAACAATAGTGAATGTTATAACTGCCATAAAGGAATTTAGGGAAAGCACAAAAAAGGGTCTGTTCAGTAAGTAACGGGTAACAAATGTTCTTTAACCTAGCCTACCTGGTGTATTTCCTGTATCGTCAGTCTCCTCAGGACTACCTCCCCATTTACACAACAACTGGAGACACCCTAGACGTCCATGGTAACAAGCTGAGTGTATCGGGGTCCAGCCATTTGTATCTGTAGATCCAACGTCCTGAGGAAAACATCAATCATTTTTTCATCATTAGTAAATTTTATTGTTAATCATGACTGTAACAGGTTTAAAATTTAGTTGGCAATCTTGAATTTGTCCACCATTAATCCAGTTAATTATTGGTTGTTTGTTTCTTCTTGAAGGAAGGAAGGAAGGAAGGAAGGAAGGAAGGAAGGAAGGAAGGAAGGAAGGAAGGAAGGAAGGAAGGAAGGAAGGAATGGATGGAAGAGATTGATGGATGGATGGATGGAAGGAAGGAAGAGATGGATGAATAGAAGGAAGGAAGAGATGGAAAGTGAGGAAGGGCATAAGGGCGGATGAGAGGGGGGAGAAAGGGAAATAGAGGGGAAAGGTGTGATATATATAAATTTTAAGAAATGATATTTTCTGAACTCAATTTATCTGATAACATTTCTGTACTCACCACACCGGATCTGAGAATGGTGTTGAGGGTAAAGGAGTTCCCATGAGAGGCACTCAGATGGGCTGGTGTACTGTCTCGTGCGTCCTTTGTTGACATGCTCACACCATTGTTTACAAGGGCCTGGACAACAAACAAAAACAGTTACATTTATACCACATTGATTTCACTAGCCTTGTGAAACCATAGTAAGGAAAATCACAACTGAACTAGGAAAGAATCAGGACCCATCCAAAACTTTAACAGATGTACCTCACAGAAGTGTACCCTGACAAACTCAACATTGGTTCAAGGAATACAATTTATATACTTGTACTGCAATCAAACAAACTAATATTTTTTGTCATTTTTACATTCTGTGTATTCCACTTAAAGCCATATTTTACTAGTAGGTCTATATACATGTAGGCTTTAGAAAAGCTGGATTATCAGGATTACAGCGGAGCGTCTTTTTGCACATACAATTTAGATATCGTTTTAACTAAGGAAAAAGATAAGCTGGTAATTTTCAAATTTGGACACAGTGCTGTATAACTGGTTAATACTCAATTATAATAACTTGTGTAAAAAGTCAGACTTTATGAGTTGTTTACCTGCATACAAGCATCCTGTCCCCGTATTGAGGCTATGTGTGCCGGGCTCCAGCCTTTGGGTGTCACTACAGTGGCATCGGCACCGTGCCATAACAGCCAGTGTAGACACTAAAAAGGGAGATAATTCAGTTTTATAATAACTTTGAGATATCAACACAGCCAGTGTAGACACTAAAAAGGGAGATAATTAAGTTTTATAATAACTTCCAGATATCAACACAACAGCCAGTGTAGACACTAAAAAGGGAGATAACTCAGTTTTGTAATTACTTCGAGATATCAATACAACATCGGTTCGGCAATGTAAAGTGCAATAACAGCAAGGGAAGATACAATGGAAGGGAGATATTTCAATACTGCAGCAAATTAAAGATCTTTACTGTCAACAAACTAACATCTGTGACATGCACCAAAGCATGACTTAAACAACACTATAGATTTAGCGGATACATCAGTTTCCTGAAATGTGTGAAAATGATCTACTTGTAAGTGATGACATAATTGAAGGGAGATAATTCAGTTTCAGGAAAATTTGAAAAATTCCCAATGCAATTAGGCTGGGAACAAAACGATTCCATATTAAAGAGCTATCCTTGACACTTAAGAAGGGAAGCATTTCATTTTCTTGAAAACTTTCTGTTGTCGATTTCTCAACATCCAGACAGTGTCATTACAACCTTTGTAAAGTCTATACAGGGGAGATAATTCAGTTCAGAGTCTACACAGGTCGTCATTGGCATTATCCCATATAACAAGGATGATTTTGTAAACTTATACTAGGAAACAGTCAAGTTGTAATTGCAAGGCCATACCACGTTACCAGTCAGGACACTTATACAGACTAACACAATTACAAAATTTAATTAAAAAATTCTTTTTTTTTTACTGACATGCTGTTTTAGTTATGTCCTAATGTTAAAATCAAAACAAAAATTACAAGGTACCAGAAGAATCTTAATATAAAAAGTAAAAAAATCCATTTTTCTTATTTTAATTAATTTAAGACAAAGTGGTAATGGAGGATGCCTTACCTCGAGAGCACCACTGTTACAAGCAGCGTGAAGAGGGGTGAATTTATCCTTTTCTTCGACCTCATTTATACTGGCACCATTCTTGACCATAGACTCCATCTCCATGACGTCCCCATGCTTGACAGCATCATGTATAGTAGCGTAACCTTTCCTTGTGCCTGAAGTAGAAAGTTTTTAAATTATCAGCCAAATATGTTTTATCAATCAAAATGGAATAATAATTTAAATAATGAAATGTCAGACAACAAGAATACCATTTCTTGTACCCCACGGACCACATGACATTATATTTGGTGGGATGAACATTTTTTCATCAGGTAATATTTCTTTGTATGCTCCAGTGGATATAAGGTATTGTGTGGAGCCATAAAATGATATGATGATCATTTGAGATGTAATGGATTTGGGAAATTTAATGAACAAATTAACTTAAACCAACAAGTCCAAATTCAATACCAGACACTGACTTGGAATCAAACCTGGCTTTTCTGAACTTGAACTAATTGAGCTTAAAGCCATACACTTTTAAAAACAATAAAGTGCTAATGATTCAAATTCCTAATGGATGGACTTCTGCTTGTAGTGTGAGGTGACCGACCTGACCTTGTGACAGACTACTGCGGACAGGGGTGTGAGGTGACCGGCCTGACCCACAGACTACTGCGGACAGGGGTGTGAGCTAGGTGACCGACCTGACCTTGTGACAGACTACTGCAGACAGGAGTGTGAGGTGACCGACCTGACCTTGTGACAGACTACTGCAGACAGGGGTGTGAGGTGACCGACCTGACCCACAGACTACTGCAGACAGGGGTGTGAGGTGACCGACCTGACCTCGTGACAGACTACTGCAGACGGGTGTGAGGTGACCGACCTGACCCACAGACTACTGCAGACAGGGGTGTGAGGTGACCGACCTGACCTCGTGACAGACTACTGCAGACAGGGGTGTGAGGTGACCGACCTGACCCACAGACTACTGCAGACAGGGGTGTGAGGTGACCAACCTGACCTCGTGACAGACTACTGCAGACAGGAGTGTGAGGTGATCGACCTGACCTCGTGACAGACTACTGCAGACAGGGGTGTGAGGTGATCGACCTGACCTCGTGACAGACTACTGCAGACAGGGGTGTGAGGTGACCGACCTGACCTCGTGACAGACTCCTGCAGACAGGGGTGTGAGGTGACCGACCTGACCTCGTGACAGACTACTGCAGACAGGGGTGTGAGGTGATCGACCTGACCTCGTGACAGACTACTGCAGACGGGTGTGAGGTGACCGACCTGACCCACAGACTACTGCAGACAGAGGTGTGAGGTGACCGACCTGACCCACAGACTACTGCAGACAGGGGTGTGATGAGCCTTGCCTGACATACAGACTAGTTACTGCTGACAGGAGTGTGAGGTGATTTGTCTGACCCACAGACTTACTCAGACTGGGGTTTGTGGTGACCTGCCTGAATCACATGTGCAGACTACTGCAGACAGGAGTGTAAGGTCATAGCTGCATGTGGACAAGAGTGTGTGCCCAGCAAGCTGAAGTAGATCTAGAGTGTGGGGTGACCTTCCTGACCCACAGACTACTTCGGGTAGGATATTTTTCATTACTCTTCATTTCTACAGTTAATTATGTCAAGAGTTACCTCCCCTATCACCAATTCCAATCACACAAAATATGCTTTTACTTAACTCATTGTTCATCAATATGCTTTCACTCTGCGTAGTTATAATATATATGCGAATAAACACGTTTATTAACATTCAATACCAAAATATATGCCTAATTTAATATGAAATTAACGATTTAAATCCGGTCAATTGCACAGACTACACGTACGTTTTGGTACAAGTGGATTTACATCAGTAGAAATTGAATGCAATGTTTTAAAACAATCTAGCGTCACCATAACAATATTGATAAATAAAACATACAATCACATACAGAAATTTAACACGATATCGAGAGATTGAATATAGCACGTGAATAAAAACATGGACACCAATGACCAAATAAATATTGCATACAGATTGATAATAAAACATCGAGTTACATTCACAATGTAACAAAATTTGAGTTTTGAGGAATACAAGATACCAAAAACAGACTATATCAAGTTATTATTAAATCATAGCAAATAGTCTTAACAAACATAATTGTTTTTACTCACCTGGCATCTTGGTTGCCAACACTGCTTCTAAATTTGTTTACACTAATTTGTAGGACCGCACCAACTCATCTTCGTGAAGCGTCATTAGTTAAAATTGAATTAAAAATAAATTGAAAGCACAAAAATTGGAAAATTATATCAAGGATATATATAGGTATATATAAACTGATTAATTCATCATACAAATGCGCAAATGTTGCCAATTTTATTTGATTGATAATATAGCAGGTGCGCGCTCGAGCTACGTTAATTGACCTTGACCTTAGCCAGGAAGGATCCATACACACGTGTTTATGTTTTGACTGGTTGAGTTGAACAGATAATAAATGCAGGTGATGAGGTATGTTCAGTAGATTTAGCAACCTTATTTAGTGACTAGATATTGTAACTTTATCTGGCTAATGTAATGTTTATATACTTTATATAGGATACGCATTTACTGTATATTATGCCAGAACATCCTGGACCTTTAAAAAATGAAAAAATATATTATATGTAAAATGTATCAGTTTATCTGTTTATTGAAACATTTTCATTTTCAATGAAAAAAAATGAAATACGCAAATGCAGTTTACATTCATCACTGGATTAATTGACATTAGACATGAAGTAGTGTATGCCATGGAGAGATGTAACTCTCAAGCAGCTTAAATTTAATTTCTAATAAGAATGATCTGGGACGTAATATTATATATACCTCCTGCCTGGAATGATAGAGTGTGCACAGTTCCATCCCTTCTCATCGTGTTGGCTTTACCAAGATTTGACGAAACTAACTGAAGAGGTTATACAATTATAAACAATTTGTGAATTGAATAACATGTCTCATACACAGCATAAATATTAAAACTAAAAATGAGTCAACATAAAAGTCAAAACTAGTACTGAACACAGGTTCTTGGGGCCATAGATATTATCAAATGATAATCTCAACCTGTCTTTAAAGACAACTGGTCTACTCTATAGTGACTATTTTTATACCTCCCCTTGTCCAGTGTTCTTTATAGACAGGTTGACCATATTTGGCCATATAAACAAATAAGTACTGAATATATATAGATAACAATGTTCTGATGATTTGGTAAATTATCATTTATGGGATTCTTTGTTGTAGGATTTCTTTTAACTAATCACTTTGAAGATGTCTGGACCTCGTTTGCCATGGAGAGGAGGAGGAAGGGGAATGAACAGCAACCCTTGGGGGATGGGTCGATTCTCCGCTCCACCCCCAGGGCCACGCCCTCCAATGATGCGTGGACAGGAACCAAACAACTGGCGAAGCCCTAACAGTCGACCTATTGTTCGCTATGATATGGGACCATTTGATATGGCTCCTAGAGGCATGAGACCAGGATTCTATCCCAATTCTGGTCCTCGTATGATGAATATGTCGGGTTGCCGACCTCCAAATCCAAATAATTTTCAGCATGGTGGACACTTACAAAAATCTCAAGATCAAAATGGTTTCAGTAATCCTGGGATGAATTCACATGGACAACAACCCTTAGGCTTTAATCATACAGAAAAATGTAATGGAAATATGCCAAATCGGCCCAACAATAATTACAGAGGAAGTGTTCAAAATGGTGAAAGTTTTAATGATAAAAGACTTTCTGGAAATGGACCATATAAAGAACATAATAGTGGCCAATCTGGCAACTTTCCAACAAACAAACGGTTCCAAGGAAACTGGAATCAAAACAAGAAGGTAAAACATGAGAGATTAACCTCTCTGGTCTTGACCAGTATATATGTGATTAATTTGCAATTGTCGGTATTTACAGGAAGCTAGTACTATTTCACACCAGCCCCATTGCCTCCAGGATGGTCCGATATATCTTAAAAGTGATAAAATAATTGAATTTAAGTAAATGAACATTTCTTATATCCCTAAATTTTCCTTTGTCATATATTGCTGATGATTTTTAGTTGTACAGTGTATTATATTTCCAAGTTAAGATTCAGAATCCATTACTGTCAAAAGATCCCGCTTGATCCTAATCAACATTTATGAGATAATATCTTATGTAAAATATGATGTAGAATCATGTTTCTTATTTTCATGTTAAACCATATTTTATGTTTTAGCCAAAAAAGCAGAAAATTGACAAGAGAGAGCTTCCAGAGAATAATAAATTTTCCTGTGATATTTGTGAAAGAGGATTTAAAACAGAAGAAAAATACAAGGAACATGCGGATGGTCATGTAAAGGTACAGTATACATGTATATATAAGATATATGAATTAAATGTGTCTATAGTACTACATATACCTATCATAATAAACAAGCAGATACTAATTGCTGAAGCAATACATGTCCCCTAACAGCCCCCCCCCCCCCCCCCCTCCCCTTCCCTTAAAATAGTAGCAGAGACTTTGAGCCATAAACCCCTTAAATTGATACTATGGATCCTTTATCATTTTTTGAGGTTTTATCAAAATCCCTCAAGGAGTGAAACCGCTAGAGCATTGTCTAATTTTGCTACGTAATTTCAAGATTGACAGAAAGGATATATAGTTCACACGGTTTTACCGACAGGGGACTAATTATGATAGCTGTAACAATTAAATATCTTCATTTGATGCTTATCCTATCAATCTGGCAATAAGTCCATTGGACAACACATAACTTAAAGTATAGGGACGTGGCATCTAGTACCATTATAATTGTAATTTTACAGGACAATGAAATTGTGTTGTTGGCATTTCTACTTCAAATGCAGTAGCTATAGGTAAGGGTGGACTTTTTCCAGACATGGGCTTATGGCAGGATAAAAACAATATTTACAGACTTGCTATTGTAGTTTTCTGTGTCATTGTTATAGATATCCCTTAGACATCAGTTGATATAGATAGACGTCAGTATTTTATCTTGTCCAGGGGCCCAATGCATTAACTATGGCTCATCGAGGGGTTGAGGTGGGTTTTTGCAAGGATGATGATCATGAAATAGCTTTGTTAGCTTTGTACAGAACTGTGATAGACAAAGGTCGGCTTATTACCAGTAATTGGCTTATTGCTGGGTGAATACGGTAGTTGTATATATAGGTGATCTGTCTCGAAGATATTTACTATATGTACTGTTACACTTTAATTATAATTATATATAAGATGTGCTGGAGATAGAAAATAATATGCATGGATAGAATTTTGAAAGATTCATTTATTTTGGTGAGGTATACAATTTGACTCCTGTTTTTAGCTCGCATAAAACTAAGTGCCAATGAGCTTATGGTATGATGCGTGTGTGTCCGTCGGCAGTCGTCCGTCCGTCTGTCCATCCGTCAACTTTTAACTCCTTCTAGAAAACTATAAGTGCAATTGTAACTGAGAACTGATTTTTGGCCAGGAGGTACGTGTGGAAGAGAACATTATGTTTCCTCATATGACCTTGACCTATATTCAAGTTCTTCGAATTCCTGTTGCTTGAAGTTAGTGTATCGTTATCAAAATAAGTGTACATGTATTGTATTCAGAATAAGTGTGTTGTTATCAGAATCAGCCACATGATTTTATGGGCTTTTTTATTTTCAGTGTACATATGAAGATTGCTCCTATGTAGCTGCTCCAAAACTGGTACAACTCCATGTCCGAATGGTAAAAATATTCTCTTTTGTGAAATTCTAATTATTTTGTGTTTTATTTACATTAAGTCAACTTTTTGCTTACAAACACCCTGACTCAGTTGATAAAAACTTGGATTGATTTGTGCTTCATTCAAGTCTTAATTCTCACCATGCATTGCAATTATTTAATTTTGCTTATTGAAAGATTTAATTGATTTATGAAATTAATAAATTTGATATTACATGAACACAGTGTTAAATAATATTAATCATATAACTCTAGAAACATGCTTTACTTTATTTTCTATGCTTAGAAGTAACAAGTTTTACCACCAACATGATTTTGTGATATTATGTACATGTATGTCACTGTTATATTAGTATTGTATGTACCACTACATGGTATATAAGTCAAAGTCATGCTCAGAGTTGCTTAGACAAATTTTAGCTAATTATCAGTTGAATATATTAATACTTATTATTGATATGTAATCCGTAATACCACATATTAATGGAAAGTTGCACAATTTTCTTAAAACATCAAGTTATATTATAACCCGTAATTGATTTACAAAAATTCAAAATTGTATTATAACTTGTAATAGATTTACAAAAATTCACTATGTCAAGATCGATCATGGATTTTACTTTGATTTACAAATTACATGTTTATATAAGCCGTGATAAATGACAATAAATTATTATGATGATTATTTACTTTTAGATACCGATATTGTATTCCTTTCAGCAACACTACTCCGGTCTTGCAAAGAAAATATGGTCATTAGAATCCAAAGAAGACATTGAAAAGTGGCGAGCTGAACGAAGGAAGTAGGTGTAGTTGATGATAAGGGTTCTACATCAATAGTTGATTTTTTTATCCTGATTTAAAAACCGGAAGTTTGCTTGCTCCGTGTTGTTTTAATAATGAGCCAACAATCTTAAATAAAGATAAATTGTCAGTATGGCAACAGCTTCAAAGCAGTCCCATATTTTATCATTGCAATATCATTATTCATTAAAGGGGCATTCCTTCGTTTGAATAAAGTTTAGGTTGTCAAAATTAAACTTACTGGAAAATATGGATTTTTTCAAAGTAGTAATCTTTTAATAAAATTAATTTCTTGTTTCTCAGGCCCGCCCGCATCCAATATGAACCCCCCGCACCACTCACTTTTTATTGAAATCAAAAAAATAAAAACGTCCGCGCCGAAAAATAAATCCGGAAAAAATTCTGACGTTGGTTCCCGCATTATCCGGAACTTGGCCGATCCGTGTTTTAGAATCTCCCAAATCAGATCATTAAAACGTTTGTTTATCTTTTAGAAGCTTGATTTTTCGATTGCACATGGTAGCAATGATTTCCATTCAAATATCTTTTTCTGAGAGTGTTATTTTACCCTGGGCAATCATATCGAATTATAGCGACACTTGTTCGTTTGGCGAACTTTACAATGGCCTGCGCGATGGATCGCTTGGTCCCGACGACTGGTAGTTTCCGCCAAAATTCACGGATCATGATGTGTCGGCCGCGAACGGCAAACGGAAAGCTGATGTTTTTTTTTATAAAGTAATGATGTCTTTGAAGGTAAACGAAGCAACAAAACTGTTTGGACATTAATTTTGTGGGATGAACGAAAGGGGAACAAAAAGACCAAATCTTAAAACATAGGCAGTTCCGGATCACTTGTGTACATCTGGTGAACATTGAACATAAAATTGTATTTCAGTTGTTTTTCAATTTAAATTGTAAGTTTAATACCAGAAAATAAAGACAATAGTTTAAAATTAAGATTCCTTTATTCATTTTATGCTTTTAACAATTGACACAATTTTAAATCACATGATTCATGCATATGTATCATTATGTGACCGAGAGAAAAAAATAAAAAAGTCCCTCCCTCATCACATTTTTAGGTAGTAAAAAAAAAAAAAAAAAGCCTCCCTCCCTCATCCTGTTTTGAAAAAATGTGCCTGAGAAACAAGACATTAATTTTGTTTGGCCTTACATAAATATGGCAGTTTTACTCTCAAGATAAGCCAAAGGTCTTCGAGTATTAAGTCCTGAAAATTCTTAATTTGACCCAAAGTATCACTAATTACCACGAGGACATACAGTATTTGCATACGATACGCCCTTTTCTTTTACATTTCAGCATTAATTTCATTACATGTAGGCACAAACACTCATATAACCATCGTTTGGACATAGATTTCATCAATAGAAATTATGCATGTTTCTGATATCCTAACGAAGGAATGCCCCTTTAATGATCCTAAATTAATTAAATTAATTTAAATATGTATTGATGTTTTTTTATTTTGCAGAAATTTCCCCACAGCAGAAAATGTGGCAAAGAAACGTGCACTGTTCGCAGAAAGGAAAGCTAGGGGAGAGGTCCTGGAGACTAAACAGTTTGGGTATATAAGCATTAGTTATTTCATCCCCTGCAGCTCTCTACCCCCCACGGTAGGGGGGGTGTATGATTTTGTTCTGTTCATCCGTTCTTCCTTCAATCCTTCTACACTTAAGCATTTCCCACTTCTATCTCCTACACTACTTGTCACTGGAACTTCATACCAAGGTGAGGCAGTGTGTTAACGTTGTGTACCGAAACTAGGTCTCTCTGACCTACATTTTGACCTTTGACCTACATCCAGGGAGGACTGGAATTTCGCTGGATTATCTTCATTATCCTATTTATACAATGTTCTTCAAATTCTAGATGAGGTACAACCATTACTATTCAGGAAGTATCTTTTTACAAACATTTTCTTTTAACATCGTGTTCTGTTGGTTTATTGTTCTTTACAAGGACCACACAGTAACAAAAAAATCGAAAACTATAAAATGTCTTTTTTCTGGAAATCCAGTCACTCAGGCCTGCTATGCAAACATGTTGACTTTATCTGTAAGCTTTATGATTTACATGCTAATTTTCCATTGACACAAAGTATAGAAATTATTTATTATTCCAAAATTTAAAAAAAAGGTCTTAGTTTTTAAACTTAGAAAAAATTCTACACAGTTACAATGATAAACCATTAGATCTTAAATTATTAGCTAGAGGTGCTCCAAAATCATCCTTGTATTAAGGATATTCTAAAATTATGCATATGGGAGGGATGGGAGTTACTTATCAAGAGATCCCACCACCCATCAAATATTAAAACATATCTAGTATAGATACTATTTGAATAATGAGACTTTATCCCACCACCCATCCAGTTTTAATACAAGTGCCTCTCACCCCTCCTACACAGATAATTCTGGAATAGCCCCCAAACATATCCTCTAAACTGAAATAAGTAATTTTTTTCTGTTGCAAAGCATTAACTTTTATATAAAACGTCCATGGTACACCAATACCTGTGGATGCACCACAAATATTTTTAGCTCACCTGTTACGAGTAACCGAGAGCTAATGCTGTCACCCCGGCGTCTGCGTCTGCATCCCACCCCAAAACTTTAAAGTTTTTGGGATCAGTTTTTGGAAAGCTTTTAAGTCTAAAGTATACACCTCACACCCTTCTTATTTGGTTTATACATTCATTAGAGGTCTAGGAGAAATGTTATGGCAAAATCATGCAGACAAAATTTGGGATTTTTTCGCATTTTACCATTTTGTGAACTTAACTTTTTTAGCATCAAAATCCACTTAAGTTTTTGGGATCAGTTTTTGGAAAGCTTCTATGTCCAAAAGTATACACCTCACACCCTTTTAAGTTGGTTTATACATTATGGCAAAATCATACAGAAAAAAATTGTGATTTTTTTGCATTTTACCATTTTGTGAACTTAACTTTTTTAGCACCAAAATCCACTTTAAAGCTTTTGGGGTAATTCCAAAATTATGCTCTCACATCCTTCTAATTTGATTTATGCATTCATTAGATGTCCAGGAGTGATGTTATATCAAAATCATGCAAAAAAAAAATTGTGATTTTTTTGGGAATTTTACCATTTAGTGGACTTATTTTTTTGGCACAAAAACCCTCTTTAAAGATTTTGGGGGTAAGTTTTGGAAATCTTGTAAGTCCACACCCTTCTTATTTGGTTTATACATCCATTAGAGGTTTAGGAGCGATTTTATGTTATGTACAATTTCAAAATGACATGCTTATACATACATAAAAAATGAATGCATAGTGTGATTGTTGCGCCGGTGAGCTTTCGCAATCATTGATTGCACTTGTATATAATTCTGATGATTTCTGTGTCATTTCACAGTAAAATGAAGGGACAAAATAGGAACCAGAATCAACAGGAGAACCGACGGAATAGAAGGAAGAGGAAAGGTCAGAGGTCAGAAGACAACGTCGAGGGTGACGAAAAGAAAGCTAAGCTGGATGCTGTGGAGGTCAGTTGTCTCCTGAATACAAGTCTCCTAGTATTATTGATTTTTAAAAACAAAAATGAAAAGGCAAATGATAGTTGGTGACATTTAGTTTTTATGTTGTTTCATAACCTTAATTTAAGATCATTCTTTGATTGATAATGTTGAATGATACATGTATATTGGTGGCATGATCAAAAATTGATGTAAGGACCGGGTTGTAAGAATAAGTAAAAAAAATTCTAAAAAAACCAGCCGCTCCATACACATTTTTGGAATAGTGTATATTTCTGCAAATTTATCTTAGCTGATTTTCATGTTATGTTATAAATAGGTCAAGAATTCTACAGAAGTCAAATCAGAGACACCAGAAACTGGTACCACCACCACCAGTAATGTAGATCCTTTGTCTGTCCTGCTTACAGACTCAGAATCGGGTAAATATCACAAAACAATGGGGCTGATCATTGACTCAGATATCACACAACAATGGGGCTGATCATTGACTCAGATATCACACAACAATGGGGCTGATCATTGACTCAGAATCGGGTAAATACCACACAATGGGGCTGATCATTGACTCAGAATCGGGTAAATACCATTTAAGCATTGGAATTTCTTTCATAGAAGAATGAAAAGAATTTTTCGACCAATCACATTTGAGTATTTACAATGAAAATAAAGAAAAATTAATTATACAACAATGGGGCTGATCACATCACGGGTCCCGGCCGTCACCTGTACACCTTAATTGTATACGCAAAATAAGACTTGGCAACTTTTCCCTTTGATTCAAGCCGATATTATTGTGGTAGAAACAGGTAACAGGACTCGTGATTGATCGATATGGAATTTATTTCACACTTGTTATTTTTTAAAAGTTGCAAAAGACACGAGCTTTAGCGAGTGTCTTTTGTAACTTTTAAAAAATAAGTTACGAGTGTGAAATAAATTCCGTATCCAACAACCACTCCTTGTGTAACCTCTATAGCTGGAATAGCCATATATGTGAGGTCAAATCAGAATATCAACCACGTAACTTACCCCACACAATAGGTAACCAACCATCTCATGAAAGTCAAGATATAATCAGTATCGTTTGCTGTTTTAGATTGTGATAACGGGGAGACCAGTCCTGTAGCCAAGCCTGTAGGGAGTGGAGCAGACGACGAGACACAATCTGGGCTCCAGGGAGGCCTGGGTATGATCCTTGCTTCCTACGGAGCAGACACTGACCAAGTCGCAGACAAAAACACTGAACCAGACATTAAAGATGGAGGTAAAAACGTAGTTATGTACCTTTAGTTCAAACAACAGTTGTCAACTTATGAATAGTATATTGACATACAGTAGAATGATTTGAATACTAAAACTGACAATTCAGCTGCATAAGAAATGATAGTCCAATAGCCAACTTTTTTGGCTGTGCGGTTGAGAGTTGTATCCATGAACGGAATTTAACAACATCAGGCATGGTCAGCTGTTTGATGGATGACCTGTCCATTGTACACTGGGTGCATGATGCAAAAATATATATTTCTGACTGTACGGAGAAACTGTCTCTTCACCTTTTGGAATAACTATAATTGACATTTGTTGTTAAACTAAGGTGATATTCTGTTGTCATGGTGTATTGTCAACAGTTCTAAACTATTCCATAATACAGAATTTTTCAAATATTACATCCCAATTGGCAATTTAGGAACTATCTGGTACTTCTTGTATTTGTGGTTTGGGCTTCTGATGCGAGACTTCGACTGCAAATCAATCATTCTTCAAAACATACCAGTTTTTATGTGTGTGCAGTATTGTCCACAGCATATTTTCTGTCGCTCATTTATGTTTAGTTAGAGCGAAGCATCACATTAGAGATTCCCCATAATTACTGGGTAGTTTCCTAGTTTTAAGTGCAATTATGAAAGACTACGGTGTTGATTCTCACATAATAGTATCGTTAGGATTTTTGTTATTTTGTAATACCTGTCGAATTTCCAGTTCAAAATTTGGTCTTGAACTGCAGATATTTTCATTCTATTTTCTATAATTCTTTAACAGAGTACATTCCACTATATTCAATTTTAATGATACACAGCAAAAACATTTTAATTTACTTAAGAAACTAGAAACAGTTTTTAATCTACACATCTCAAGCTTTCTTTTTTTGAATCATAAACAGTTAGTATGTTTTAGTCTTCACAAGACTTGTGGTGATTTCAAAATTACATTAATTTCTCCTTAACTTGACTGATCACTTTCATTACCAAGAGGGTACCGGTTTATTAGTTTGCATAATTGTCAACATAATGTGGACATGAAAACATCATTGCTGTAAAACAAATTCACAGTAAAATAAATGCAAACATTGCTATAAAAGAAATTCACGGTAAAATAATTGCAAACAGTGCTGTAAAACAAATTCATGGTAAAATAAATGCAAACATGAAAATGATTTCATTTGCAACTCAATAAATCTATAACCTCAGAAAACTTTTTCTACCGATTTTTAATTCATTAATGAACATAATTATAATATGAATGCTTATCAAAAGCTAAAATTCTGTTTTTTAAGATATGGAGAATACCTGTGATAACAAGACTTCAAACAAGCAAAGTCCAAATAGGAATAAGAAAAAGGGAGGTAATTCAAGGAAAGGCAACGTTCCAAACAAACACACAAAAGTTGAAAAGAAGAAATGGAAAAACAACAAATTGTTTAATAATACAAAATCATCTTTATTGGAGAAGGTAAGGTTATGAAGTCTTTGCTGTTGATATTTCCTATATATTCTGAATATTGATATAACAGTATTGTGTTGGCCATTGATATTGTTATATGTCCTGAACATAGGTGTCAACCATCCCAGATTATGCGGGAAGTGCCCGGAAAATCAGTAAAATTTCCCCTAAATCCCGATTGGGTACATTTCCCGAATCGGGGTTAAATTTATCCCAGATTTGAGCAATCATCCCTCATAAAACCCCGGAAATCTCCGACACTTCGACCCTGGATTGATTATATAAACAAAACACCCCTCAACCTGTTATAATTACTGAACATTGTATTTAAATTTTTTAAATTCATTATCAACATGAATGTTTAGATGTAGTTTTCCTGTTATGTTTAAAATAGTAAGATTTCGGTATCCAATGTCTTTGCTTATAGATATGTCTATTAGGTTATTTTATCATAATTTTTTTTTATGCATTAACTTTTCAGTTGCTTGCCAAAGAAATCCGACACGAAAGGAATGTGATCCTGCAGTGTGTCTATTACATTGTGAAAAATAATTTTTTCGGAGCTGGCAAGTCGACATCCTCTAAAGACTATCAGAAAGACAGTTGTGGTCGTACAACACTGAAAGTAGGCCCTGCTATTGACGATGAAGCTTGTATGTGAAACAGATCAGCAGTATTTATTTTGGATTCGGACAGAGCACACAGATTGATAATAATCGGATAAATTTATCCGTTTAGAAATTACGGAATCGCTGAGAACATGGCTACTAAGTGGTTTAATTTCTTAAGTTATTTTAGTTTATTGTTATACAAACAGTTGGACCAATTGATGGTTTATGAAATAAGGATAGGCTTATGAAGTTTATATATGTTGCTTTCAGGTGAGCCTTGACAAAGATTTTCAAGGTCTGTTTCAACATACGTCAAGATTTATGCCTGAAATATGCATTTTAAAAAAGGAGACAAAGCTTTTTGTCTACATATACAAACAGGCCCTAGGTCTTGTTGTTACATCCTCTTGTTTTTGTTTGAGAGCTCTGCTAGGACAGTGTCTTTGCTGTCTGGCTATGACTGAAATCTCAATGCTTGATCTGGTGACTTGTTTAATACAAGATATACACAACTATTTTGTCCCAGTGAATATAGCATTCATCCTGTTCTTCCTGTGCCAAGTAATGTAATTCCTTCGTATCAGCGATGTCATTTCTAGGATGTTAATGTTTCATGTATTGCATCACTGGAAACCAACACTATACTGTAATCCACATATTTTAACGGAGACTAATTTTCACATTTTCATGCCTAACAACGTTTCTTCAGCAATTTTCAGTCATAAAAGGCCCACTGTATATGTGATTGAAATTATTTTGCGGCAATTTATTTTCTTGAATTTTAATTGCCCACGAAATACGTGAAAATACGTTGTGTTACAGTATTACACAAGTGTTCAAACTCACAGGTTAGAATTATCTGTGAACTTGCAGTGAACTTTTACAAGAAAGATCAGCAGGTGACCTCTGCATGTAAGATATGTATTGTATGCAGTTGATGTCTGACATTCCTTAAGCATATACTACTCGCTGTATTCAAAAATACATGTATATGAAGTATTTCATTATTATTATTTAAGAATAATAATACATGAATTAAGTAATATCAATGTTTGTCAATATCATTAATACATTAAATAATTGCGCTATGATTTTAGACATTGGTAACAAAACTTTATAATTATTTTAAATCGTTTCCAAATTGTAATTTATTTACTGGAAACATAAGTTTTAAAATATGTTGTTTAATGAATGACATTTGTTCTATCTCTGTATACTGTACTTACAAAGTTTGAATGCTTTTAGTTTCCCGTGTGGAAATTTTTACAAACAAAATTGACAAGTACAAAATTTGTTACCTATTATACATTACAATCAGTGTTGTTCAGATTAAAATAAGGTCATAACTCTTTAAATATGTTCAGGTAAGATTGAAATTCAAATACATATTGATCTTTTAACGGATGTATTGTAGCCATGATGTTTTATTCATGAGTGTAACAGTGTTGCACAAGTCTGCACAAAATTACAGGGCAACAAATCTTACAACTTGCGTAAGTTTTTACAGGAGATTCACCCAGTTTGTGTATTTGAAATTATATATTGGACCAAAGATGGTGAATTAAGTATTTCAATGAGCAATAAACAAGATGAAATAAGATACTCACATCAAGTCCAAGTTATTGAAAAAAAATGTTCTATTAATGAAATATATTCATATTTTATTGCTTGTACTGTTTTGTAAATGGTACTTTTTCCCTCCATCATCAGATTCAAATCGCCCTGTATCCATGGGTCCATCTGTTCATAAACAATCCTTGTTATCGCCATTTCTTGAGAAGTACTGGAAGGGTATTTCTCTAACTTCACATGTAGAATCTGCTTGGTCCCGTGTTGTGCCCATTTAATTTTGAGTGTGTTCAGGAAAAGAAATGGCCGACGGGCAGCCATCTTGAATCTTGGCAGTTGAAGTTTCTTGAAAAGTACTTGAGGTATATTTCTCAACTTTGACAGGTATGTTCCCCTTGGTCCCCAGTTGTTCCAGATCATTTTTGAGTCTGGTTGGGAAAACAAAATGGCCAAAAGGTGGCCATCTTTGATTTTGACAGTAGAAGTATTGTGATAACTTTTTCTTGAGAAGTAGTACTGGAAGAATATATCTCAATCTTGGTATGTAGGTTCCAGTTGGTCCCATGTAGTTTTGTTAAAATGGAAGAGTGGAAAGAAGGGGAAAGTGGAGAAAAGATCAGTTTTTCAAAGGACCGATAAAGATGATTCAATGGGGAGGGGGCAACAAGATCTCTGTGGGATCTCATTTAATTATTTTATAAGATTTTGTTTAGGAATAAGAACTTGAACAATAATATGCTCAGATGCTACACCGTTGACAGCATACACACTGATGATCACAAGCATAAAATGGCACAAAGAGTAGAAATATATCTAATTACAGTAATTAATGAGAAAAATAACAAAAACAACATCTGAAGAGTTACATTCATAGATTGAATTTCTCAGGAGTTATTTACTTTGGATTTAAAATAAGAATTAGTGTGTTAGGGAGGGTGGTAATTATGCAAGTATGTAACTTTAAATAAAAGTATACAATAACATAATACAAACATGCATGATTACTCTTTGAATTGGATAACACAGAACTTTTTCACGGACGTTGGATCTCCCACCTCCCATATAATTACCCTTTGTTGAAAGTGTAGCAGCTTTACTTGGATTTAACTAATATGCAACTAAATAAGACAATAGAATGTTTTAGATGCCGACGTACCTGGTATATCATCTGCTTATAGAACGGACTGTTCTGGCATATAAAGAACAAGGCACCTATGGTAATGTTAAGCTATCTGCTTTATGTATGAACTATATATATAGAGCATGTTATAGACATTGATATATACATGTTGTTATTGTTACAGCTTTTCAGTAATAAAACATATATTAAAATGAATTAGATTTTTATTTATGAACAAGTTATAATGTATTTTTCATATTTGAAGTTTATTAGTTCAATGGGTTCATTGCCCGGGATTATTTTCAGACAGGGGCTCTTTGCAGTAGCTGGTGGCTACCTCACCTGGTGAACAACTGACAGGAATCCCCTTGTATGCTATCCAGTGCAAGAGGGATGAAATGATCCAAATATAACCAGAACAAGATGCATGGATGAAAGTGTCAGAATCAAAAAATACTGAAATACCTGTTGTCACAAAAAATGCACGTTAATATATATTTGGGAGAACATATTTCAAAAATATTGAATTCAGTATTAGTACTGAAAACTTTCATCCATAAAGATGGTCTGTGATTTCAATTTCCTGAGGCCAACTCGATTTGCACTCTTCTCGGAAGAGAAGATTCCATTATATGAAAATAAAGTAAACGGAAGAACATAACCCAAAACAAACAAGTTTTAAGTTTTCTCAAACACTGTGACACAAACCTGTGCATGTATGTGCCATAAATCCTTCTCTAGTGAAACTCATCACTCTGCATGTCGCACACTAAACATGGTCGCTGCCATTTTGGACGATAAATCTTCCATCTTCCAGACGGAAGAGGTAGAAGATCTTCCAGAAGCAGAAGAGCTACAAATCGAGTGACTGGAAGTTATATTCTAGAAGGAGAAGAGTGCAAATCAAGTTGGTCTCTGGAAAAGCAGATCTTCCAACATTTAAAGAATGCCAAAATACCAACCAACGATACATCACTGTAGCTACAGTTTATTTCCATGTGATTTGTATACACAAGTTTAATCTCCATCAAAATGAAAGACATCAAAGAATATTTGAACATCAAAAGAAGCCAAATGTTGTACATATACACAATTATATTGAGAAAGCAAACCATATTTTCTAAAATATGTGTTGGATCATACATCATTTTCTAACTTAATGACAGACAAGTATTTCAGGTTAACTAATTTTTTTACCCAATTCACGAAACATTGTTTATTTTCAAGAGTTTCAAAAACTGCACCTTGAGAACGAACTGAGAGAAAATATTGACTGCAGGGTTTCTGGTTTACAAGACGGGCACCTATTTATAATAAGTAGGAATCTTACAAACACAACTGCACATGAATGAAATCCTAAATAGTTTCAAAGAGGTTGGTTGATAACGAAGATCTCCAGACAAACAGGTAAGGTTTTAGTACATGTAGGTGGTGAGAATTCTTCCTGTCCTTGACAATGTGTAAGTAAACTTTTTGATTTTCAAACCATTGCTTATATATTATGTCTGAACTCTCACAAGAAAAATCTCAAACGAAAGTGTTTGATAAAAGTAACATCATAAATTTCAATTCACAAAAATATATTTTTTTCAAAGTGATCGATATCTAAGATACTCAAAAAGGTGTTGAATGCTCACAATTTTGAATTTTATATATGTTTTGTATATTGGTAATGCATCGTACATGAAAATCATTGCTACAAAATTAGCTTTCTGATATCTATCTGAGTTATTTCCCTTTTTTCACTTTTTCAGTAGGTGGTACAATGTATAGGGATAGCTTACCAGCTGATGTGGGCCGAGAATGCAAAATTAGGAGGTTGCACAAATAGTGAAATGAGCTAGTTGAAGAATACAGAAAATTTACCATCATTTGGCAAATTTAAATTATAATATCTACTGTAAAATGTCATATGCAGCATCGATATCACAATTCAGAGGTGGGTATTACCAGGTACTGTACTAGAAACTAAAGATACAGAAACAAAGGTGTCTAAAATAATACCCTGCAACAACCAATAATTCCCTGTCCCCCACAAAAACCCAATTTTTGCTAAAAATAATTGGCCACTTTCTTCTCATGAAACAGCAACAAAACTGAAAATATGACCTTATGCATGTTATATTGTGTTAGATTTTCATTACATATGATATGGAAAGCTAATTCTCTAGACAAGCTGGGCAAATAAAGAAATGTGCTGTCTAACCTATTTAAAAAATTATAACAAAAAAGAAGAAAAAACACCAAAATAAAGCAAACTGAGGCAACAGTACAAAATCATATAATTTGTACATCGAATAATGAAATGTTTGTCTCGGACCATCTACCATAATTCAGTGAACTTGACGGTGTAGAACCTTATGCTTGTGTGGAAATCTGTTGTAGTTACACAATAGTCAAAATGATATTTTTCTTGCAAAAACAAAAAGTTGCAACACAACACCCAAATACACTTCTACTTACAACAAGATGCATTCAGTAAAATATTTAGAATTCATGGAATATATTGTACTGTTTTAATACCGATCATTACTAAACACTCATATGATACAGACATACTAGATTTTCTAAGATAATTACAAACATAATTATCTACCATCATAATAATAACACAATTAAACAAATGGGTCATGTTTATCTATCACAGTGAAATGAAACAAAATAGACATCACAGTATCTTGTTCTACATCAAACATTACCAGGAATTGGGATCCTTCCACTGTAAAGATAAGTTTAGCCTCCATACCCCAGGGGTTACGTCCCCCCCCCCCCCCCCCTGGAATTACTATGACAGTGTTATAGATTACACGGCAAGAAACTTACAACGGGCCTTTGGCACAATAACATCAGATAATAAATCGGCTGACCAGCAGCCTCCTATGTTAACGGGGTACCCTAAAATACGTCATAGTAGGAAAATCGAAGGCTTCATCACCGCCATCTTGTGGATACAATTAACATAAACAAACGAGGTCGTCATTGCACCTCTGTAATCTTCAAATCAAAAACATCACTGTGTAAGCAAACAAGTGATCAGTTTTTTTCCCCTGACATCAATCAAACTGAAAATCTGATGCCTTCGATTATGCCAAGACATATTCTAGGTCGCAGAAAGTGATTTAAGTGAGCCCCTGGAGTATTGAGAATGGTCAATATATTTTCTCTCTTAATTTTTTGTTTCCCCATCCCAATAAGAAATACATGTAATAAGTGAACTTTACAACATGCAAATTCTTTTAAGAACGATAAAAAGTAGACTTATTCCAATTTGACACACTGGTATACATTAAGGTGATTGTAAATCCAATGGAATGATGAATTTGTTCAATGGCCTACAAGGACCAACGTTAAACATGATAAAAATATCATGTTTATAATACTAATGTAACATTTAAGCTGCTAATATGACTATTCCTCTAAAATAAAATCTGTCTTATTCTCCAACCTATCTGTGGGAAAAAACGTATAAAAAGGATGTCAAAATATTTTATTTGTTAAATTGCACTATCTCACTAGAAAGCACAGGGTGTCAGAATACTCAGATCTGATCAGCTAAGAATTATGAATAGTCATGAGCTGAGATAAGAAGGAATGTAAGAAAATTCAGGGTTGAGATTAGACAGGATGTCTGACAACTCCGATCAGATCAGCAAAAATTTCAGAATATTCATGGGCTAGATAAAAGGGATATCAGAAAATTCAGGATTATGATTTAATAGAATATATGCTGTAATATTCTGGGATCAGATAAATCAGGATTTTGGAATACTTGAGAGATAGTAAATAGGATACCTCGATTTCTTATATTCTGGGCTTTGATTTAAAAGAGTGTATATATATATATATATCCATTTAACAGATTAGACAAAGTGTTGGAATATTCAAGGATCAGATAAAGTAGGATTTTTTAATATCCAGGAGTCAGATTATACAGGTTTTCAGAATACAAATGGAACAGATATGACAGGATGTCAGAATATAGCTTCATCAGATAAAACAGTTTTTTCGGCAATCTTAGTATTTTTTTCAAAATTCTTTAGAGAGTTTGTATTGCATTGTATGTTCAAAATATTTCTTAAATTAAAACCATTCTTATAGTTCAATTCATTTGACAACATATAGCACAATATCTATTGAGTATTCACACAAACTTAATCAACCTTAACAAGCATTAGAATCATTAGGATAAACAAAACATGGCAAACAAGTATAACAAAAGTTCTATTTCGGCTGCGGTATAGTTGTTAAATTTTGCTGGGATGGTATTTTGCGATTTTCCTAGATAGAACTTGTTCACGAAGTATGAAATTTTATGCAACACCAACTTAAAAACATGCTGCAGAAATTATTTCATCACATTCGTGTGTTTATATGAATGTTAATTCACTGGGTCTTTATTTTCGCGCATATGTTCAATGGCTATGCATACAGTGAAATTAAATTCCCTACGAATATTTACCAAATATACAGAATTTCACTGAATTCTTTAACTTCCAGGTTTCAGGTATGCTTTCAAACTGAACTTATGACAACATAACCTTTGGATGCCAAAAATGGTTTTAAAATGTGTTTCCACAATAACTAAAAACAAATTCTCTATAAAATCATTAAAGCTTTTTCAAATTACAAAAAAAAAGAAAAAAAAAACAGTCAAAAATTGGTTCATTGTGGAAAGCATTTTTTTTTCATTCTGGATGCACTACAAAGGGAATTACATGGACTAGCATACACTGTGACAACCATACCATTCATAAGTATCCTGTTTTGTACAAATGTCTAATAATCTAAGATTCAAGAAGCAACCGCAATATCCCCTGACTGGTTCTGATCACAGCTGCCTTGTGAAGTGTTTGGTCCGTTTTGAGGGAGGGGGCCGATTAGGACTGGGTCCGCCGTGCTGTCTGGCACCATCAGGCCCTCAATTTTGTGCCGAGTAAGAAACTCCTGGAAGTCGAATTGCACCTCTGTTCCTGGAAAAAAGAGTAAATTGTCTTGAATTAGTATTTACAACTTTATTTGGTGAGAATTAAATCCTTTTTTGGTCAAGATCTAAGCATTTAATTAAAAGAGCTATTTTTTGGATCTCAACAGTTTTGAAGGTGCCAATAATTATCCCAACAGGCCAAACATATATGTTTTTACTTTTAACAGACAGTAGCTATATTGGTGGTGGCCTTATTGAAGGGCAATTAATAGCATTTGCTAGTACATGTACATGTATTTCCTTTAAGGGGCATATAAACAGCAAATTCAGTCAAAACATTGATATTTTACAAGGCCATAAATACCTACTATGTATGTGTTTGAAATTCAACATTATTCTGCTATATAGATGACCCTTAATAACTGATCTTTTATACAATTATATGGGTGGGCTTATTACCAGACATAGGCTTTATGCAGGACAAATATGTAAAACGCCCAAGGTTTCAGCACCTATCGAGTGTCTGTTATACTATAAGCTATATAAAGACCTAGTTGAGGGTGTGGTACCAGTCCTTACCCTGTCTCTGGTAGAAGAGGATGTAAGCGTTACTGAAATCACTAGAGTTTGGGTCCTGCTGTGAAATAGTCTCGTCATTGTAGTAATACCACACACGGTCCTGGGGATGCTGTGCGTACGCCGTGTAGTGTCCAGCATTGGCACCTGTTCACCAAAGAAACTGGGTTAATAAACCAATCTATCATGATTTTAGTTTAATTCTACTATTGTTCTGTCTGTATTGGGGAAGACTTATATAGGCCAAGCCTGCTGTCTAACCCATTTGTATAAATGTTATACAATAAAATATGTTGAAATGAAATCTATCATGATTAGGTTTCTCCTTAACAAATTCTTAAATTTTAACCGACTGGTGCATCCCAAAATTATGTTGTGAATATATCTTAAAGAATCTCCATCCTCATAGTTCAACACAGCATTAAAATACCTCTCAAAGCAGATAGCAGATTAAGCAGATTAAGATTTGTTAATAAAAAAAAATTACCATATAGCTATAAGAAAAACATAGGGGCTTCTCTTTCTTTCTAAAGCATTATACATGTAGGCATCAACTAGATAACTAACACTTCAGTGAGCCGGAGGGCCCCAAAATGTCTGCATCACAATTTGTCTCTTATTCTGAAGCAAGTGTTACATTGTCATTAGATAACTACTTAATTCAGGCTGCAAATATACAAATAACGACATACATTATTTTGATAGTATGTAAGTATGGTGAAGAAAATTGATTGTAAGGGTTCATGAGGAATCTTGTCTTGTTTTAATTGCAAAAGTGGTCAAGTGCTTTAAAGGTTGCCCACCCAAATCTAATAGTGACCTTGACACTAGGAACCCCCTGCATATCTACATATCATTGTGTAAAATTATGTGATATTTACTTGACAGCATGAACTACAGATTTGGTCACTTGACACCTTGTTTGATTACAGGCAACTTTGCCTCATAATGAAATAACAAAATGTTAACCAGTCAAGAAATTTAAAATCTGACCTTGACGTTTGACCAAAAAACCTAGCTTTGGTCAGTTAAAACCTTGTTTCAAATTTGATTTGGACCACCGTCGCTTCATGATGTCATAACAAAATGTTAACCAGTCATGTAAAATTTGACCTTGACATTTGACCCAATGACCTTCAGCTTTGTTCAGTTGAAACCATGTTTGATTGTTACCAACTTTAATTTAGAATGTCAAAATAAAATCTTTACCAGTTAATAGCAAAATTTGAATTCTTTAATGATAAAATCCAAGATAGCTGATTTGCAGCAATTTTGAATCCAATCAGCACAAAAACTTACCGAGCAGAACTAGGATGCTAAAAAGACCTACTCCATTTATTCCATCAATATTGTGAAAAAGAGAAAAAAAAGCTGATGGACAGACAGATATACAGACAACCTGATTACTTTGTGGCATCCGCATCTTCAATGCAGGCCCTAATAAACACTGACCTCCGAAATGACAGACGATTCCATAGAGGTCGTACAAAGGACATTTGGTGTTTGGTCCTGAGATCATCTGGGTTAAATCGAGGCCCGCCAAGGGGAAAACAACGTTGTTGTCAACCTTTGTGCTTGACAGCTCATGGAACATAAATCTGGAATTTCAATGTTATAGTGTCAGACATATATCATACAATTCTGCATTTGTTATAAGTGTGAGAGGTGTCTCTCTTGACAGCTAAATGCCAAATATCAAATATCAAAAGATCACATAATTATAAATCCAAACTTCCAAATATCCTGCTGATGTCAACTCACATGAATAAGGATACTGAAGAACTCCAAAAAAACCCTACATGGTAGCATTAGTGACCGGTCTGGTCAGTCTAAAAGGTCTGTAGGTTATAGCTTTCCACTTTGTCACTGACCATCGAGTAAACTTTGACTCGTCTCTTGTAAACAATATTTACCTTTTGAGGTGAATGATAAGTCTATCGGGATACTGCCAAACCGTCATAGTTTTCTTTGCACACTTGTTCCTCTCACATCGTGGACAGAACCATGGATTGTGTTCATCCAGTACCTCACTAAAACAACAGAAAAATTACGTAACTGTATAACATGAACACTTAAATCTGTAAAATTGGAGAATTTAGAAGATTAGATTGTAGAATTTGTGACAGAAGGTAAGAGAATTGCAACCCAGGAAGGATCTGGAAAATAATATGCATGTTGTATCTCGCTCCATGTTGTACAAGGCGACTTATAGCTACTATTGCCCTTCTCCCTGCAAGATTTGAGGAGACAAATTGTGGTAGTTCCTTTGGATTAGAGATGGTTTGTCTAATGTCAGGAGTATTGAAGATGTACATAAATAAGAACTTCTGAATCAGTATTCCACTATCTACTGATCAAGGATTGTGACAAAAAGTGGGAACATCTACAATGTCTGGGCTACATCTTCTGTGTCATCTACTGTCAGAGAGAAGATTAATTAGATAATTCATCTTCTGTGTCATCTACTGTCAGAGAAGGGATTAATTAGATAATTCATCTTCTGTGTCATCTACTGTCAGAGGGGGGATTAATTAGATCAAAGACACCAGAAAATCTATCTGCTGTCCCAATGCAGCAACTTTTCCCTGTCTACTTTCTTTCTTTCTTTCTCCTGTTGAATCCTGGTGTGGGGACGTTAAACAAAGAAATGTGAATCTATACAATGTCTGTTGTGGGGACGTTCATAAAGAAATGTGAATCTATACAATGTCTGTTGTGGGGACGTTAAACAAAGAAATGTGAATCTGTACAATTTCTGTTGTGGGGATGCTAAATAAAGAAATGTGAATCTATACAATGTTTATTGTGGGGACGTAAATAAAGAAATGTGAATCTCTACAACTTATCAAAATATTTTCTGACTTGTAATACATGTATGGAGTTCTAAGAATGGTACCTCTCTGTGAAAGCCTCTAGGCAATCACTGATATGAAGTGGTTTGTCTGGTCGGAGAAGTTCCATCGACTTGTCTGTGTGGTAGGCTTCAGCTCTGGCTAGTTGATCCGGAGTCAATTCACCATAGCATACGGCCAAATTGTCCCCAGGTCGAAACAAAACATCATCCTCGCGAGTCAACAGACATCCCTGACACTTGGATGAGAAGTCACAGCGTGAGCAGTGCAGGCCCTGTACAAACAATAGATCACAACATTATCCTCAAATCAAATCAGTTCACCTACTTTACCACACAGAAAATATGTTTTGACAATCTTGAAGCGACCTGAAGAAATTAGAAATTAATTAAACCAAGATTAATGTCACCCCTAGATGAAATTTGAAGTTGAAGACTTTGGGAGCTAGAAAATATTGGATTAATAGTGAATCACAAAATGTGAATATTTAGGTGTGCATGCAAACCCAGCTTTTTTATATACATGTACTTGTGTTCACCACTAAAACTGATATGTCAGGTTACCAGTGTTTTTTATACTGACCAGTCCATCAGTGACCACTACAGTCTACCAGTGTTTTTTATACTGACCAGTCCATCAGTGACCACTACAGTCTACCAGTGTTTTTGATACTGACCTGTCCATCAGTGACCACTAGAGTGTAGTCCTTACTGACTGGACACTGTTTATCAATGTAGTCATACAGCTCCTGTCCGGACATTGTGTTGGCCAGGTATAACGGACGAGGATGACCAATCAGGCGGCGATCTCCAGTCTTAGTGCAGATATTAAACGATACTGGCACAGATACGACCCTATAAAAAATTGTGAGATATTGTTCATTGAGAATAAACACTAAAATTTAAAATATAATTAGGCAAGCTAGTAGTTTCAGAGGTAACTATTGTGCAGAGAGACTAAACTTCCTACATGAACTTTATTATGTCCTAAATCAAAGAGAATTACATTGCATATCTTTATCTGTGATATGAGATTTATCACATTCATTTTAACCTAAATACATGTATCTACACATCTACTGGTTTGGTGATTCACTTCCCTCTAGGGTTGAGGCAGAGAAATTTACTTTTCTGATCAGAACAATAGTATGACATCAGAAAAATTACACAATGACTTAATATCTGCTACGCTATCATGTTCTGTCAACAAAGTCTTACAAAGTCTAGGTGAATAATGCAAACATATTTAACAGGGCAGACAGTTAGAGATGAAAAATAATTATTCAATTCTTTTTGGATGATAGGGAATCTCAATCATTTTGGGTAAGATTCTTATATTATCAAACACTCAGCAAGACTGGTATTTGTCAGGAATCTTCCTCCTAGGGTCGAGATCCTAGTGTTTGTTGTAGTTGAGAGCAAATATCCAATATTATATATTATCAGCTACTGTACGTCAGGTCACTTACCGAATTTTGACAGGTTGATCAGAGTTGTCTGCCCCTAGAGAAATGAAATCCTCAGTTAAAACAGCCGGTGCTGAGCAAACCTGAAATGAAACATATAAATTGGTATGTATGTGTGTTTTGGGCATCTTCGCTAGCCAAGGCTTCTGATTACGTTACACTACACGAACCCTTGGCGGATATAGTCGTGTTCAAACCGTCGCGCCCTGGAATCCCAGGGCACCCAATCAAATCGCGTTTTACGTTCAGGCTTGGTTTCGCAGTAAACAAAAATTGCGGCACCCAGTACAGAGCTACAATGTCGACTATGTCATGGCATTTTACCTATATACAGAGACGAACTATCTTAGGGAAACATTTGCAGTGTTTGATCAATCTATTTAAGTCATTGATCACATATCTCATCAAAATGACATAAGCCTCCATGTGTGTTTGTTAACATCACAGATGAAGTAAATCGGACACGCTCGTTTTGATTGGTCGAAAATTTCATGCGTAAAGAGTGGTAATTTTGAATCTCCGCTAGAGGGCCAGAACTGACGCCTATATCCGCCAAGGGTTCGTGTAGTGTAACGTAATCAGAAGCCTTGGCTAGCGAAGATGGTTTTGGGAGACTGCGGTATGTTTGTGTCCTTGTGATAATGCGAAACTGATGTCGAATCTATATAGTGCTATCTCACTGAAACATATACTACTGAAGACTAAAATGCTGACAGTTAAGTGGGAGCACTTCACTGAACCATATACTACTGAAGACTAAAATGCTGACAGTTAAGTGGGAGCACTTCACTGAACCATATACTACTGAAGACTAAAATGCTGACAGTTAAGTGGGAGCACTTCACTGAACCATATACTACTGAAGACTAAAATGCTGACAGTTAAGTGGGAGCACTTCACTGAACCATATACTACTGAAGACTAAAATGCTGACAGTTAAGTGGGAGCACTTCACTGAACCATATACTACTGAAGACTAAAATGCTGACAGTTAAGTGGGAGCACTTCACTGAACCATATACTACTGAAGACTAAAATGCTGACAGTTAAGTGGGAGCACTTCACTGAACCATATACTACTGAAGACTAAAATGCTGACAGTTAAGTGGGAGCACCTGCAGGGCAGACATCTCAAGAAAAACAATAACAAACTTCAACTGTCAAAAACAAAGATGGGCATGCGTCGGGCAGAAATTTTGTTTTCTGCATCAGACTCAAAATCAAATGGGTACAACTAGACCCATAGGGACCAAGGGGAACCCACATACTGATGTTTGAGAAAAATCCTTCCAGTACTTCTTAAGAAATAGTGATACCAGCACTATTTACAGAAGGACCACAGACGCAGGACAAATTGAATAGCCCACTTTCTGATGATGTGGATTAAAGCGATCCATTCAATATTTCCGGAGAAAAACTGTGACAAACTTCAACCTGACAAAATTGACACAAATGGCCAAATGTGTTGTTCATATTATCAAAAGAATTCTTTCAATTTTCAGAACAGCACTATTTCAGAATCATGACACATACCTGGGTACTACAAACAAACACAAAACAGGAATATGGTGTTTTGTTTTCATATGCCGTAGCTCACACATACATAGAATACTTACTGGACATGTGTAACTGTCTTCCCCATAATGCCTTACAGACATCTGAAATGTAAAAACAAGATATAACACATTGTAGTTTTAATGCTACAAAAGGATCTGTACCTCAGATAGGCATACACTGATTTTCTGTACCACGATAAACTTTTTAATGCTTTTCTTCCTATTATGAACGGAAAAAGTCGCAAAACATGAAAAGCATATTCCTTAACCCCAGATAAACAAGGCAACAATGGCTCTTTGTCTCAACATGAGGAGCAGAGTTTGTTGACCAATTCTGTTAAAATCATATATTGATCTGCATTCCCGATCTGTAAACTACGATGATCTGCTACATAAGTAAACAGGATCCTTGATCAAAGCACAATATCATTAAAATCAAATTTGAACAATTCTGAATCTTTTGACATCTAGAACTTAATTATTGAAGGTTTAAATTTTTAGATACTTTGCTGAAGATATGATGCATTAATACCAGACTATTATTTGTGCTTATAATGAAACTTATATACTCCACAAATGATACTTAACAAAAACAGAACGGAAATAAATTTGGATTTTACTGATCACCATGTCAACCTACCTCCAGACAAGTCTGACAGAAAGTTCCGCCACACTGCTGGTGGACCATCAACTCAATATCCATCAGATCTTCAAGACAGATCGCACATGACTTCCACTGGTCTGGAGTCACCACAGAGGGCGTTACTGTTGACCCAGATCCATTAGTTCCAGGTAAATTGTCCGAGATCCATGTTTCAATAGATTCCTGTGTTGCTGATGATGGGAAATTTTCTGATGTGGCTGGATTTTCTGGAGAAGTTGGGCGATAACTCCAATCAGCTGCCGAATCTTTTTGTTCTCCCCACAGTGCAGTGTTTGAGAAGTCAGACTGGAGTTGGGTTGAACCAGAATCCAACATATATGGATTTTCATCGGATAAGGAAAGATCAGTCCTTAGCGGAGACGGATCTACTGTGTCATCTATTGTCATCTCGACTGTCATGGTCATCGACGGGTCATACCCGTCCTGTCCGGAAACAACATCAGATATCACAGTAGCTTCAGCCATTTGATTCTCCCCAATTTCAATATCATTTCCCCCGGAGTTATCCCCCATAGATCTGGTCTCGCCACTTACATTGTCTGGGGCAAAAACAACAGCATTCAGAGATAAACTTTTGTCCTCCAGTTGTGATACTCCCGGTACGAAAGTGTCCATTTTGCTGAAGATGTCAGTTGGATTGTTACTGGCATTGGACTGCTCGGCACTTTTCGCTGGAGACGGCATTTGGTACGCAAACACTAATCGGGTGGAGTCGTTAACAAATCGCAATGCAACGTTGTCATCCTAGGGAACAAAAAAAACAACCAAGTCTATAATCAAACCTATTTCCATTTTCATCTCTTTTTCATTCAACTATTTTTTTGAGCAAATTTCCTTTTTTTTATATATATATATATATATTCATAGTCTCCTTTTTGATTTCATAGTAACTTCAAAATATATGATTAACTATGACCCTTGCGAAACATGACTGTTTCCCATCTGTATTTTCAGTTTTATAGAATCAAGTTCAGAATGTGTTCCACTTACCAGGGTCTTGGCTATGTGTCCCTCTAACACCTCGGCCATGACAAGGTCTTGGTCCCCAGTAAAAGCCTTGAGTTGTTGTTTGATGGTTTGGACCTTGTCGTTTTTATGCAGCGTTACTAGGTACTTGGTGGGACTGCCAGTGACCGGCATTAACCATACACCTATAAATATGTATATATCGTGTAACATTTATTGATCATAGTTGTAAAGAGACATTGTTATAACCCAGCAAACAAATAAACAAACAACCCAGGAATCAACACTGTTACACAAGGGAGTGACTTTAATACAAGACAATTTGTTTGAATTTTAACTGTCAGAACTGCAACAGACACGGTCAGGCTTATTATACCAGGCCAGGGCTTTTTCTCATTGGTTTGGGATGGGGTCTTTTTGTCTCTCTTTGGGAAGAAAATTGATGAATTGGGAAAGATTTCTTCAGGAGTAAACAGAAAATTTTGGGAATTAGGCTTTAAAATGAAATTATTCCCCATCAATGGCTCCATTCCGCCCTCAGAAAAAGCCCTGCAGGCATGCATGAGCTTATCACAGAATAAAAACAGTATTACATTGTGTCTATATTAGGGGCTTATAGTTGATGAAATTGCAATTTTTGATACATGAAGTTATATAATGGCATCTGGATAAATAGAAATACAATGATGTACACATTCCAAGCTGAAGAAAATATTTCTGGTTGAATTTCTCAATGAAACACTCCTTTTAAAAATTATTGATATTACTATCATGTTAGATAAAGTATTATTGATATTACTATCATGTTAGATAAAGTATTATTGATATTACTATCATGTTGGATAAAGTATTATTGATATTACTATCATGTTAGATAAAGTATTATTGATATTACTATCATGTTAGATAAAGTATTATTGATATTACTATCATGTTGGATAAAGTATTATTGATATTACTATCATGTTGGATAAAGTATTATTGATATTACTATCATGTTAGATAAAGAATTATTGATATAACTATCATGTTAGATAAAGAATTATTGATATTACTATCATGTAAGATAACTATTATTGATATTACTATCATGTTAGATAAAGTATTATTGATATTACTATCATGTAAGATAACTATTATTGATATTACTACCATGTAGGATAAAAGATGTTTCCACTCCCCAATAGAATGACTTTCCATATTTAAACTGAAGACTTACAGATTTGCCTCTCCATACTGTGTGGTAGTGGTATGGACAGGTACATGAAAGGTTCAAAGGTCACAGATATATGACTACAGTCAGAACAGACCACCTGAAATCATAATACAATGTATAATGAGAAAACAAAATACAGAAACATAGGACGTACAGTGCACTAATTACATATTTTAATATAAACTAGACTAAGTAAACTTGACTGAAATAATGACTTCACCAATCAGTGCTTTTTCTTTTTCAGGTCAAATTTGACACTCCATTTCCAATTAGTTTTTGTGTGTTCTTTATTTTTCCCACGTCCCCAACCATAATCCCCCAAATCTTTAAATCCCAGGTATTTTCATGCAACGACCTTAAGTGTAACCATCTAGGTTCCTCATTTCCCCACTATTTTTTTTACACTTTTCATCCTATGTTTTTTTTTTTTTTTTTTTTGCGTTTAAATTCTTTTTTTTTTTTTATTTCTATCAGGTGGCACTTCCCAAAATGACCAGAAAATACTGGCAACGTATAATTAATCCAAATTTTTCGGGTAAAATGATTTCAACTCCCAACATAATAACTTGATTTTACATCATCAGAATTTTTAACAATTGATATGTGTATAATGTCTATTCAATATACAATGTACTTGGTAAAGTGAATAATGATATATACCCATACAGATAATATCAGGTATACTCCCCCCCCCCCCCCCCCCCCCCAAGCAAGGTTCTCTTACCCTTTAATATTTGTTCATATCAAAATGTTCCATCCTTCGTACATACCTCATTGAAAACGGAAGATGGGATGAGTACATACTGAAACTCACCGTAGATTTAAACATGCCTTGAAATGTCGACACGACAATACTGTTATGTCGCTTGATGTAGGAATCCCACGCTTGATCAGCTGCATCACACAAAACATCCTCCTCGTCCTCGTCTTCTTCTTCCTCATCTTCATCTTCCTCTAACTGCTGGGCCCCGACTGACTCCGACAGACCGAGAATTGAATTGGACTCAACTTCGTCTTCCAGTTTGGTATCAGTGTCAGTTGATTTTGGACTGTCAGGGACGCTATCATGCCGGTTTTTAAAGTCCTGTAATACCGTGCTACAGGATCCCTCGGTATCTGCCATTTTTTTGTTGAGCTTACTAAAAGCTTGATGCTGGAAATTTTTTTCGGTGCTTTCAAATTTCATCCGCTTCACACCATCCACATCTGGATCGAAACACATGGATTCACTGTCTGTGTTTTTTTTGGCGGTTTGAACAGGCAGCGAGTCCTGCTCTGCAAAACATAGGGCGATACCTATGGATGCCTTATTACACTTGTCAACCTGGATATTCACATCTTTTAGGCCTTTTGGATGATCATTTTTATCAACCTCCATTGGAGCCATGTCTTGTAGTAAATTTACTTCATTTAATCTTAAAGGGCTATCGTTATCTTGTTTGGCGAATTTGTGCGAGTCTGTGTTGAGGGATTCTCCACCGCTCTCCTTTTCTAGTAGAACGTTGGTATTGAGGGTCTTTGACTCTTTTGCATAAAACTGATGTAACGATGGCAGGGTTTGTTTAAACTCTGTGGAGTTGTTCAGAAGTGGACGTAATGCAGACATGTCCAAATTCTGCTGACCAGAAAATCTGAAGTCATTTTTTGAGTTTGTGTCCACTTCAGCAAGGGGAGGTAATTGATCCGTAATCTGCTGTTGTTGGACATTTGTACTCCTCTCCCTTGCTTTGCCTGCCACAGCTTCGCATCCTCGAGAAGGTTTCAACTGCATCTACCTTTTTTCTTTCAAGAGAATTGTTCAACTGTTCTGAGGAATTGGATTCTAAGGTATTTTGGGAGTACTGTTCGTGAGAGTTGTTTAGCTGATCATTACATAGTGTGCCTGAAAATTCTGCTGCGGACATTGTGATCTGGTCAAGAGAATTGTTAAGCTGGTCATTATTGCCTGGGCGTTGTGGTCACTTCTGCTGTGGAGGCTGCTACAAAGTCAAACGAGTTGTTGAGTTGGTCCTGTTCAGACTTCGGAGTATCTGTCGATGGCAGTGATCCTTGTCTTTCCATATAAATTACATTACTCTTGTTTGTCTCCTCGTGTAAAGTGTCCAGCATCAGGGCCAAGAACTCTTGACAGTCATGCTGCAATTAAAACAAATATAAATCAAATTTTCACTTAAGCCGGCATTAGCTAATTAATTCTGGCAAATAGTAATTGTTTTTGAAAAAGTTTACGAAATACCCTTTCATACTAAGGTTTCATGTAAAAAGAATGTTTTTTTTTTCTACCAAGCTGAAACATATAAAAAAGTGAAGTCAAACCTGCCTTAGCCCTTTCAACCCTAAGAAACTTTAGTGGACTCTGCCATTCATTCATCATATGAAGTCCAATATGGTCATTAGGGGTGAAAGGGTTAAAGACCACATGTTTCTGTCCTGAATACAACATTTCATTGAAAATTAACCTCCATGTAAAGGCCATACACCTATTAAAGACCACTTTTGTCTGCTCCCTTGAGTGGCCTTAATAGACAGGTTTGACTGTACAAATTACAACTTGCCGATATTTTCTTCAGCATCTGTCCTTCTTTTATCAGACATAAGGCATACAAAGATATAATCAATGATAAAATGGGTTGGTAGCAAAGCAAAAATTTTGTTATATATCTTAAAAGTTCTGTAGAATTCGGATTATAAATTATTAAATGAAATGTGTCAAGAAAGATTAATAAATACCGGGTACATGCAATTGACATGTAAAAATTTTGCTCAACAAAAATCATTGAATTTAAACAGGGGAAGCTTTGTCATTGTGTACCAGCTGGTATATGTACCTGTCTATAGTCCTCAAACTGACTGTGAAATGTGCCCAGGCAGGTTTTGAAGTCACCGGGATGGATGATGGCATAACTTCCACTCCAGTATTTACAAGCTAGCCAGTAGAAATGGGCCGCTAGGGACGGTCCAAACTTTGTGTCACACGAGTACTGGTCGAGGAAATATTTGATGATAGGAGCGGTGTTCATCAGGCAATGAAGGCCAGCGTTCATAAAACAGGTGTTCCCAAGGTTGTAGATACCACACTGACCAGGTTTGGCTGTAGAATCTGTAATATCACATCAAGTCAGACACCCAAAATGTAGGGGTTTTTCGTCACTCTCATACACAAATGTTTTTACTTTTCAAATAAACATTTCTTCAATTGTTTTGGTTTCACTGTATTTATACATTGTGACAAGCATTTGCAGGTCAATACATTTAAAGAATACAGTACACAATCTATTCACATTCTGAATGAACTGTTAAAACATTAAATCTATGATAATAAACTGTCAGGCATTCTTATATTACCTATCTGGTCTTTGCTATAGTTGGCAACTGATACAGTCATGTTGTTGTTTGCTGTGGAAAAAAACAAACAAGTATTGTATGTACAGTGTAATATAATAAAAAAAAAAATTAATATTTATTTATCTATTTAAAATAAAGGATATACTAATATTCTGTACTGATATTAGGCTAACCTGGAGAAACTCGTAATCATTTATAATTGTTTTGATGGATAACACAGTGATGTTAAATATTTCTGATAAGACTGGTGTCATTTTAACTTTTAAGTTAAAAGAGGTGGAACAATGAAAAAATCTTTAATTTCGAAAAACAGCAATTAGGTTTAGCCAATTTAAAACTACTATTCAAGTCATCACTTCATTACCAGGTTTTGGACTACTGTCTGTATCTGAGGTAGCTGGACCAACAGGCCCAATGGGTATTGGATCCGGAGAGGTATCCATGATTGTTTGCAGGATCTTTTCACAGCAAGCGTCCAAACAGTCAAAGACTTCTTCAGACTCCAAGATGAAATCTTGTCAATCTGTAACATTGAAATAGTTTCATTGAAATCTTATCTGGTTATATATATAGGCATGATATATTCATTATAGTGCTTAAAACATAAATAATACAAAGACCTGAAAAATAGAGATTCTGAATTTTCAATTATTTATTTTAATTATTTAATTTTTATTTTACTCCAACAGGCAGCTTTATAAGCCGCTGGAATTGCCTTGTCAGCTATGTTGTTTAAAACTAACGTTGGTCAAGGGAGATAACTACAGCTCTTCAGGTAACGTGATACAAATCAAGGATAGATGTCACGATGCATCAATGCACTACTCTGCGATTCAATACATTGATATCGGTTAATCGTTATACCACTAATCCAATACATATGTAGTCTGTAGTTCCATATTCTCAGAGTACTTCATGGAAAGTGGCTGGTGTCGTATGTTATTGTAAGCATATTATTTAGCTGAAAGACAATGTGATTGATGATCAATAATTGTTGAACACAGCTTATAATTAACCACTTGTCTGCGAATGACGTGCAGTCGGTTAATGAAAAAGGCTTGTACATTTAAGTCAAATTTTTATTTAGTTGCCATGAGAATAGGGAACCCATGACACCATAACATGGTTTAAAGATGCTCACAACCAAAAGCAAATTGTAATTTTCTAATTAATAAAAAGTGAAAATTTAAGATAATCTATATGATTTCCCTAATTAACAGCAGGTAGCTCAGTTGGTTGAGTGTCCGTCTAGAGTTTGGAGGGTCCCTGGTTCGATCCTTGTTATTGCCGCTCCATTTTCACTTTCTCCAGCTGTTACACTAGTGCTGGTTTTAGATTGTAAGTTAATGAATATCAGAAAATATCATATAATTTCTTACAACCAATTAGTAACGTATAAACTCCACAGTAACCCCTACTATCCAAAGTCGCAGTTAAACTTCCTTGTTGATTTCCGGGAATGGTATATAAATTATTGGGTGTATTACATGTAAATTACATTAGCCTATAGTGTCACGTCAAATCTGCCAATAGTTGTAAACAAAAAGCAACTTAATGTCAAGAAAACATAGCACTGTTGTGTTATATTTATTTTCTGATTGATAATTCCGACAAACATTTTTGTTGAAGAATGTCAGTTATATTTATAGGCTACACTTTTTAGATAGTACTCTACAATACGATCACAGAATCAGCTGTTCACGGGAAAATGAACTTCCGGTTTAAAATAAGACTGTTCCTGTTTGTTCAAGCATCACCCAGAATAATACAGAAAACAAGTCGATTAACTGTAATATATGGAATCCAATTCATGCAATGGAAGATTGAATGCAAAACAGGTTTCATTTTAATAATGAAATATGGATACGGACTTCTTACAATGAAAGCCGTTGTGATACTATTGCACAATTAACAGTCAGTTTGCTGAATTTAACACAAAAACCGTGTAAAATGATATCGTTGTGTGAAACAGATATAATTCATGGAAATACCTACGTTGCAGCTGTTATCGAAATGATGACAGGCAGCTAGTATCCTCACATTCTACTTTCCGTTTTTGTTCAGGTACAAGAACCTTATTTTGGGATTCCCCTCCGGTTCATCAAAGGGACGTCACTCTCAGATTACTGACGGTATTAGTCATTATTCTTTAGGTATCACCATACCAAAGTTAACGTTCCACCCTGAAAAAAATAGCATCCAGTTATGAATTCAATACTCTTTGATTTACACATTGTGTTAAAGTACGCTTAATGCTGCATTATTTCATCTTCGTTTACAGCCAAGACAAAGCTAAGAAAGGTTAATTACATATAAGATTCTCCACGAGATGCATTATCATCCGCGTAAAGTAAAATGAATAACTTCAGATATGATAATATTAGTCTCACGGAAATCTTAAATTTCACCGAGGGACATTTAAAAGAAAAAGTCCTCTTAATCATTTAGAAAGATTGCGAATAACATTGGCGACATATTTTCCTGTTGTTTTTACACCGACGTCACAACCTGGAAATGTTTTATTGAATTTTTTGTCAAATTAAAAACGAATTTCATTTTCTTATGGAATGTCCCTTATACTAGAAATCATGTCATTATTTTTATATCGGAAATATAATGTTAGATCTAATATGTTTAAATCTATAGATGCTATGTCATCAGAGAACTGTACCATCATTCAAACCCTGGTTATGTATATTTACAAAGAAAATGAATTAAGAAATGAAATACTGTTTAACAAGAGAGACATGTGAAATTACGTGTATATTAGCCTTTGCATTCGTTATGGTTATACTGGTTTTTTATGCTACAATGTTCTGTCGTTAATACTGTGATGAAATATTTCATTTATCAGCAAAGGATTGGCAGCAGGTCATACGATAGTACTTTTTTTGTGACCAGCTGGGATGAGGAACCGAGACTAAGGTTATCTCTTATACATTAATTGATAACAGCTTGGTATTCAATTAATTTTCAGCAGTAATGTTTGTATAATTTAAGTAATACGTTTATTGTACATGCACATACAATATTGTCAAATAATTGACCTACTCTACATTATGTATAGCTATTCCTCAACCAAATTACATTGTAATTGGCGTTTGCTTGACATAAATACACTGTACAGTTTTCACAGATCTTTGGATCCAGCATCCGTTCTCTTTGATATTTTGCAAATCAATGAAGATTTTCAAACTCAGACTATTTCTAATACTTAGTCAAATAATTCAGTATCCGAGACAATAATTTGTATTTTACAACGCTGCAACTTGCAAGTGATTACATTGTTGTACTAGTCTATTATCGTATTATTTGTTAGAATCACATCACTTGATAAATATCAATATAAATGGTCTAGATATTTCCTTCCAGAAACGGCCAAAATGTTGAGGTACTGATAATTGACATTATAGGGTCCCTGTGGGGTTTGACTTTTCACTCCCGGAGTCAAACTAATGGATTTTTGCAGAGAAGAAACCTGCCTTATGACATGTATTGGACTTAGCCATTTTTTTAATTTTTTTTTTTGTTGAAGATATCGGATATTTTTCAGCTATTATGAATTTTGTCGATTAGGGTTGAGTGTCACAAATTAATTCTGTCAAGTACACAATACAATGTATAACTCTTCATTATCCAATATGCAAAATAATACAATTTTATATATTTTATTTGTTGACAAACAGTTGCGAGACGAGCTATGCTGTTCTTCAACAGCTCTTGTTGAAAAACGATGTACATGCAGAAATCAACACTGCCGCAACAAAAGGCAAGCACTATTTCGTTAGTTCTGACATTTTTAACCACACATTTTAATCAATGCACATGTAGACATACTGCTGTTACATAGTTCAATGTGATGTTGCCAACACGCACGGAGTATTTAGTATTTTATTTAAAGGGGCATTCATTCGTTTGAATAAAGTTTAAATCGTCAAAATTAAACTCAATGGAAAATATGTATTTTTTCCAAGCAGTAAAAGTTATAATCTTTACATTAATAAGACAGTTTTACTCTCAATATAAATATATAATTCTTACAGTATTAAGTCCTGAAAATGCTGAATTCGATCCTATATGTATCGCTTATTATCCCAAAGACATACAGTATTTGTATACGATACGCCTTTGTCTTGTACATTTCGGCGTTGATTTCATTACATGTAGACTCAGGCACTCATATAATGAGGGGCCGCGGTGGCCGAGTGGTTAAGGTGTCCCGACACTTTAACACTAGCCCTCCACCTCTGGGTTGCGAGTTCGAAACCTACGTGGGGCAGTTGCCAGGTACTGACCGTAGGTCGGTGGTTTTTCTCCGGGTACTCCGGATTTCCTCCACCTCCAAACCTGGCACGTCCTTAAATGACCCTGGCTGTTAGTAGGACGTTAAACAAAAACAAACAAACAAATCATATAATCCATCGTTTCGGACATAGATTTCATCAATAGAAATTATGCATGTTGCTGATGTCCGAACGAAGGAATGCCCCTTTAACTGTTACCAGATTTGATTTTCGTATCACTAAAAGTGGAGAGAGAAAAAACCAAAAAAAACTGGCGTGTTTACAGAAACAAAAATATGTTAAAATACATAGTGATATACGGGAAACTGTATTAATGTGATATGAAACACTGGTCAAATGCATCATCCCGAGAAAAAAGATCTCCAATCGGAAGGTCTGTAAGAGTTATCCCCCCTGTGAGCACGGATGCATATCCTATTTAGTCGGGAGCCATGTTGATTTGAAACGGCAACATCGAGAAAACAACACAACAACGTTATAGGGATATAACTCCTTGTGTGATAGAAAGAAAAAAAATACTTGATTATTTGTTACTTACGAAAAGATCCATCTTTTCAACGTTCATAAGCATATTTCTCTACATTCAGCAAACTTTTTTTTCATCGAGAAACGTTGTCGGTGTCGATTTTTTTTGTGTGTCACAGAAAGCTTTCCTCCCTTTTCGTATATATATATTATATATATATATATATATGAACACCGGTGGTGTCATTTTTTTACCGAATTTTAATCTAGCCCCCTAAAACGTCTCAAAATGTGCCATCCACACTAGGGAAGGTCCAAATACACGTACAACACAGTAGACTGTAAGAAATTTTCAAGTTCCTGATTTCTCGACTCTGTTTTGTTAAGTATCGTCAGTTATTATTTCAAACTTATTTTCTCACAAACTTATTACCAAGGTATATCGGGGGGGAAACGACATATAATCCAGGTAATACACATTTACTGAGAGAAACGTGTTTCCCTTACAATTACCCTAACAGTGATTTTCCAACAAAACTTTGGAATTATTTTCACAACACAACAAAACAAAACAAAAAACTTTTAAACTTCTTCAAAAGTAATCTTTAAAAATCGACGACTAAACTACAATCCTTATCATCTTTCTTTCTTTCTTTCTTTCTTTCTTTCTTTCTTTCTTTCTTTCTTTCTTTCTTTCTAGTTATGGACCTCGACTGAAATTTGGATATTCTTCACTGTCGTCTCGGAAATTGAGCAAGCTGTCTAAATTATGATCTGCATAGAGAAAATATCATAGATACAGCTGAGTGTCAATATGGACATCCCTGTGAAGATTGGTAATCTGGTTCTGGCGTCGTCAGCCATACTCAATTCAATTTTTATTTAACTTAATTAGGACTTACAGCCCATCAGTATAAATACATGTATAACAACAAAACAATAAACATAACACGCATGTGTCGTAATTATTAATTACATAATGTATACACATGTAATAGTGGTGGCCCTATAGTGGCAGATTCCACCCTAAATATTAGAGCCACACAGGTGGTCTGAACTAGTGGTCCAAAAGGGGCCGTTCATAATGAATAAATTTGAAAAAAAAGTAAAACATGTTAGATATGAAATAAAAATAATTAGGTTACCTAACTGACAAAGAATTGTATGATTTATGTTTAGTTTATTCAACTTGACATTCAAAATGTAACATCCTACTTTCTACAACTTATGCTAGAACAATAGAATTTGAAGTATCGCCAAGAAAAAATATCTGGTGGTTCCGCTGGACAAAAGATATAGATTATATACAATGTAATGAATAACACACGTCGTTTATATTGCAACTTGAAATGTAATGTCAAGCTAACTATGAAACTACTAATACTACTACAAGTAACTGGTTGTATCTACAACAGTCGTGGACAGACGGACAGGCGGACGGAAGAACATACATGGCAATCAACAAGGAGAGCCGTATGAACTTAAGAAAAAAAAATATAATACTGTACTGATGACATATGTCATTTTAACGCGTTAAAACAATAGCTGAAACTTTTGATGCGTTTAAATTACGAAGCTTTCCATGCATCGTGTTAAATATATGTTCTATTATCGCACGCGTTAAATGCTAGGTAAAAATTTAGCGCATTAAGTGCGAAGTAAACATTTAAGCGTTGACGGTTAGTAAATTGAACACATCAAAACTAAGTTTATGTTTAACAAGTTAAATGTCTTTAACACGTTAATTTATCTTGTTTTTGACACGAACAGCCTTCCATACTTTATAGTGTTGATGGGCCATTAAGTATGTTATAGCTTAAACATCATATACATTATACCTGTAACAGGAAAGAGAGTATTGTGCCTCCACCGGGGATCGAACCAGCGACCCTCGGCTTACTGGTCCGCCGCTCTACGGACTGAGCTTAAAGGGACAATTTAGTCAAGCATCCTTTTTATAATTCAAGCAGAATCGATAAAACATATACCCAGACTAAATAATCTGCGGTCAACAGTTATCTGCTACGTAGCCAATGTCCATTATGTCAGTTTAAGTTTTGGGAAAAGCCCACGTCAAATATAGCTATGCTCCAAATATAGTGCAACTTGTTAATTGCGCCCTCTGGCGGAAACAGAGTTGGTTGTAAGTGACGACACGGTAGATCCGATGTATACTTATTTCTTTGGATTTCGATTTAACAACATGCGTGGCAAACAGTTGTTACATGTATTATAATTGATAGATTCAATAATAATTTATTGTTTTTACAATTCAAATCCACCAAACATTTATTCCTGGATCACCGAACGGGAATTCGTGTTCATGTAATTGTGTACACACATGCATGTATACGGCCGATACGTATGCAGAAAAAGATTGTATTTTCATTTGTGTACGAATGCAAACAAACGCTAACACTAATCTATGTGATTTATTCCATCCAGGATGTAATCAGAACAATACTTATAACAAGTACGAATGGAATTATGATAATGGAAGTTGTACAGAACAAAAATATCGCACTCAACATTACTCCGTAGGCCGATCTAGGTCAAGTCTCGGCAAACTCGCTCGCAACTGTACGTTCGAAAAACTCACATTTGTTATATTCATGACCTAACAGTAATTCTCCATATATTTTGTTTATCCATTCACTGTCTACATTTGGTACGAGACCTAGCTGCAACCTATAGTTAAAATATCCGCTAACAGCTTCAAATGCAAACCAATGTTGTTTACAGTCACGAGACGGGGCTGTGCTTGCACACATGTATACAAAGTGTGTAGAGAGACTATAGAGACGACTTGCTCATTTGCATATAAATCGTATGGTTATACGATTAGGACCCCCCTTACAATTAATTAAAAAACGCATGGAAAACATAAACTTGTATCAATATATGACCAAGGATAGTTCATAAGGAGAACTGAAGTACACTTTCATGAAATAATGTGTGAAATGATAAAAAAAGTAAACAAACTTGACTAAATTGTCCCTTTAAGGGAAATTACCCCTAGCGAAGCTAGAAGGCGACCATATCACTATGTTCAATCAAAACCTGCCACATACCTCATATATGTAGCTAACCGCACTTTCCGAAATTGAATATATATTTTAACAGTTGACTGTGCATGACGTATATGCACCTCCCTGAATATTCCATTCCGTCTGATACTGTGCGTATAATTAACTTACCTATTGCAAAACACACTGCGGTATTCATTAAAAAGGTATGCAAATATGAATTCATTTTAAGAAATATTAACGAGAAAGACTGAAAAGTATTAAGTCAAACTCGAACTTCCAATAGGAACAGGACATTGGAGTGATACTCCACGTCAAGATAAAGTGGTAACATGTTGGAGATGAATACCATTATCTATATATAAATGTGATAATACAAAAATACTACAACTCGTTCAAGATTATTTTTGCAAATATCCATGTTTCATAGAAAAATTAAGGGAGTGTTTACTATTTTCAATAAACGTTTTTATTTTAGACATTTGTAGATTTCTAGAAGAAGAAAGAGCTGATTATGTGATTCGTTGATATTTTTTTTTATCTTTATTACATGTACATTTTGATCTATAAGAGTTACTTCCCTTCGATTAACTCTGAAGATAGAATTCATTTCTAGAGATTTAGTGATTTTCACCAACTGGTGAGAAGACCTTTTGGAATTGTTGTGTTTCTTCTTATTCTTCTGTGGTAAATTTTGGGTTCTTTATCTCTTCAACAAAAACAGAAATTTTCTTTGTATATTGTTTATTAGGCCTCTAGGTACGGTGGCTGATTTGTGCCATTTCGTCCTTCCGTCTTTTCGCCCCGAAAAGACGAAAATTAGCAAAACTTAAATTTCGTTTGCACAAATCAGCCACCGTATATATGCCAACTTATGAAGATGTAAATGCAGCATTTTCCTTTCTGGAGATTTCAACTGCCGAGACGTAAATTTGGACTCTAACTGTAAATCAAACAGTATAAGATAAAGAATTGTAGACAAGCCTCATCGATGTATCTACAACTGCACATTTAACACAAGTACATGACGAGACCACTAGAGAAAGCAACCTAATAGACCTTAGTGTTCACTACAAATTAATCATTAATAAAGTCATAAACAAACATTCCATGGATATCGGACCATCCTATGATTGCCACAGACCCGGACACAAAACCTCACTGTCAACAACAACAACATCCACGCAAACAATACCTGTATTGGAAAGTAGACTGGGCCAATCTACACAAAACAGTTAAAGATCTACCGCGAAAAATCCAAGATAAGTTCAATAAAAGGGCCCAAACACAAGAACAATGGGACATGTTTAAAACAGTTTAGCTAAAAACATGGATAAATTCATTCCATCTATGACCACCAGCAGGAAAAACAGCTCCCTTGGATCAACCACAACAACATTTATACACCAAGGTAGAAAAAAAAAAAACAAGAAATATCTTTAAAAAAGATAAACGGCATAGTTTTAATGCTGGTGGTTATAATATAAAACTGCTGGTGAAATAAATGAACGAACTAATGTGTTTCAGCACAGATAACAAAATCATATCAGTTTGAATCATTTTTGGCGATAATAAGATTGCATTTGAATCAGGAATATAATTTTATTAAGATACATCCACTTATTCAGCTTGCATTCAATTTTATCTTTGTTTCGTTTTTAACTGCATATCTGCATTTTGCTTAAACCGCTACATTGACCAATCACATACTTCATCTTGACCAGTAACGTCACCTGTCGCGTCATATCCGGGGCCAAAAGAATATTATACGCCTATTATTTTTTTTATACCTATATCGCATATGCCGAAAAACTTCTTAATAACAGTGTGACCCAAAGACATTATTTTTGGTTTACATCATACTCGAGCCTATAAACTTAGATATTGTTCAAAAACTAAATATACCATTTCCGAAGCGGTCAAGTAGTCTAGCGGTGTCTTTTAGCAGGGAGTGATTTGCATTTTACGTTATTTTCCTTTTACCATATGGAAACAAATAGTTAAAAGCCTAAATATTACCCTGTCCAAAGCGTAACTTCAAAATCGTTTGAGATACAGTAGAGAAGACTTGTTTAAATATATTGCATTTTCAAAAAATGGATCTATTGCAACATAAGCAATTAATTAATTAACACCACGTGAAATACATTATTCGTATTTACAGAAGTACTTTTACCAAGAAAAAAACCCAGATGCATTTCTTTAAATCGATTTTTGAAATGGTTCAATGAGAAAATAAATAAGGAATAGAGAGAGTACATATTGTAAAGGATTTTTGTTTTCTTACAGGAAGTATAAAATATATGTAATGCTAGATTTTTTTTAATCATGAAATTCCAGATCGGATCTTCGAACATTATGAGCATTTCTTAAATTCTATCATTCTCAAAAAGGGTTACATGGGAATTAATTATCAAATTGTAGGCCTTTCTCATTTTTAGTCATGAAGATAATTAAGTTTCCAAGAAAGGGAGAATATCTGTGTCAATCAAAACACTCGCTGTCGGTGAGATAACCATCCATACAGATACTTTCTATCCTCTTTAGGTTTCTGTCCATTTTATGTTACTCAGTTTTTGTACAGTGTACGTCTGTGGTTTTAATTTACCGCAAAAGGTTGATTTCTCACTCCCCATCTGACAAACGGAAAAAATAAATTGTGATAATAATACCTGCACTCTGTAGTAACTTCGATTCTGCCCACTGAAAGTTTTAAAATTAAAATGATGTTTAACTACTTAAATGAATCGCATATTGAAAACACTGACTATATATTAATAAAATATATACGTGTTCAGACACGGAACGAAGCGGAGAATTCTAAAGTCCGATATATTTAGATCCGGGTCAACTACTAGGCACGCCGCTTGATTTGTCTGGGTTAAAGCAACGCTTACGATACTCCTTACTGCGTTTTGTTTACAAAACTCTCGAGGTAACATCTAATACATAAATGCACACCAGCTATGGCACCTGTGGAAGGGTACTGGGGAAAACAAACGGCTACAATCGATTGGTGTGAGGAAAATTACAGAATAACACCGTATATAGCAGAATTTTGTAAGTTGTACAATTATTTTGTTTATTTCAGCATTTTCTCAAATATTGAAACGGACGGAAATCCGTTTCAAAAATAAGCCTTTCTGCTATAGGGTATTGCATAAGACTGAATGTCTAAGAATGGCTAATGATAATCTGACAGCTCTTACCGCATTACCTCAGAATGCCTTTCTTTTCGTGTCTAGCATATATTGTACTTCATCTGTATATAGTCGTGCACTAGTGAGCTGGTACATGTACAAACATCGGATGGTTGCGCAGCAACATAGGCCCACATGTACGGGGGTACACTGTCATGTATACAATGGATAGTATCTGATTTGTGATGCGGTTTAACTTCATGCTGCACTGAGGCTGATCTATAGCCTTGATGGTGTTGCCACTGTTGAATCTCACTACTTTTACTTTCCTCTTCACATTCTCACATTCTGTGAAACAGGAAGATGTAATTAAGGAAAGTAACTGCCTACACTACAGTGACCATTGATATTTGAACTAGAAACCTTTTTGTTATTAAATTGGACATGCATCCTACCACAAGGGAATTTCCACTAAACCTGGCTTATTAAAGTGACATTAATGCATCCATTTTTATATTGAATACTCTCGGCCCCTCTTTCACAAAATCAACCACAGCCTATATGTACTTAGAGGCTTCAATTATGTGATTTTAACTCCAACAGTTTTAAAATTCAATAAACCATGGAATGCAGTTGACCCTTGAGATTTTGCAATTTCAGAAGTCAAATCACCATTTCTCAAAAATGTGAAGCGTCAAGACATGTCCAATAGTCATGTCCCTTGCTTAATCCCATGAGTGATATATCATTTTGGGGAATTTACTCTCAAAGGGTCGACAACTGGATGTCCTGTAAAACCTGACTATTTTCAGATTTCGTGTATCCCAGCTTAATATTCTTGGCCAAAAATGACCATAGCTGCATGTTGACAGGTCATTAAGCATAATCTGTCTATCAAATGCAACCATCTTCTGTAATTACCAATCATTGTTAACAATTTAAACTGCATATTCAGCAGTTATGCTTAGATAAATACCTGTGTACATTTTTAGGGCCGCAGTGGCCGAGTGGTGTACGACACTTTATCACTAGCCCTCCACCTCTGGGTTGCGAGTTCGAAACCTACGTGATGCAGGTGCCAGGTACTGACCATAAGGCCAATGGTTTTTCTCCGGGTACTCCGGCTTTCCTCCACCTCCAAAACCTGGCACGTCCTTAAATGACCCTGGCTGTTAATAGGACGTTAAACAAAAACAAAGTACATTTTGTTTTTTTAGAAAGTCCATTCAAAATTTACAGTCCTCCAGAAATTAACTTAATGAAGAAACCATATATACATTGTTTATATATGCAGGGTAATATAAAAATAAAATATTTTTTTACATTACTTTACAGCATAGATAAATCTATGTATTTACATGAAATATATTTAGAGATCTGACGAAAAGGTATATGTATGATATGATTATAATCGGATTTGAAAACTTAAATCCAATGTGTTGTCCTTGATATTTAATAAAAGCTTATAACTGGGGGATAATTCTGCTTGAATGAGTGAAAGTTCAATTGTATGATTGATGCCATATATCATGAAAGATATTGCACATCGCTTATATCATGTATGTACAATGTATATATGTATATATCGTCATAGTATAAAAGTAGCCAATGGATTTATAAATACAGACTACACACATTAGTTATTTTTGTTTTGCATAACCTCACAGTTGTGTCCATGGCAAACAAATATTGTTGATTTGTTTACCTGTAAAATCATAATAAAGCTAATTATGAACGACCCATACTTGGACTTTATTCCGAGCTGAGATTTTGATTTGAATTGCGAGTCCTGTGTGTGCCTGTAAGGCTGTATTCATTAGAATAATAATGTACTGTTCATGTGAGCAAATAGTGGTTTTTAAACTTCTATTGAGAATGTGAAATGTCATAGCCTTAAAGGTCAATAGATGTAACGGGCTATATATAGCAGCATGGTGCATACACCCTACTATATCCCTCGTGCTGGGTTCCATTCATTGATGAGTACTCGAGCATAACCAGAGTCCAGGAATCAATAACTCGACAAGCATAAGTCAATATTGCCATTTTGTCCAGTTCGTATTTAAACTTGCCTGGAAATTATGGTGAAGTCTTTAGAATCTGTTAAAGGTATTTTATAAATAATTGATCATACTGGATTTTAAAGTCCACTAATCTTGCTGAATACCTGAACCAGCGACCGGGAGACATTTTAATGGGCAGGACTTTTAATCTCTCTGTATATATAGACTTAGAGTGTAGTGTTGTACCGTTAATCAATTTAATCAATCGTTTATTTTGCCTTTAACTACAGCTAATTGATCTCTTCGGAAAGTTATTCTCACTCTTTGAATTAATACAACATTCATGTACATAGTTAAGATACATGAATATTTATGAGAAAAAAAAATTTAAGATGCATGTATCATATTAATAAAAAATAATAAAGCATACAAATCCTACATTTCCAGTATATTATCAGTGTGCAGCATTAAATACCAAATATAAAGAATATTTTATTTCACTTGAAAATATTAGTTAAAAAAATCAGATCAATTTTCTGTCAAATTCATAATTTATGAATACTATATATATATATATTATGTGGAATACCAGAAAGCTAATTTGAAAAAATAGAAAATAAAATTCAAGACATGATAGTAATGGTCTTTCATTTACATGTACATGTTTGTACAACTGGAATAAACAAATCCATACCCACCAACATATGATTCAGATACATGTATATATATATATATATATACCTACATATTTCAAATTCATACATATATGTATGTAGATCAAGATTTGAATAAATCAATTACATAAATTACTACCTTGTAAATACCATCCTACATCTAACACTGGCACTTCTGTAGATGTTGGCTTTTATCAGAAAATAAAATCTGATTGTATACCTGAGATACAGGTAAACTGTATGTTGGGACATATGAATATATGTACATGTACGCAATTGATACAACAGTTGTGGTTTGTAAAAAGCTACTACAACATCAATGATGCATGTAATAACTTTATACAACATCAACATTATATTTTTCCATAACAGTAAAAAACGAATAATTTTGTTTTATTTCATTTTATTCATTATTTGAATATACTAACTCACTTTAAATACCTACCAGCTGTCACAGGAATGGACTTACCTAGCAGACCAACAGGATATTATATGATACACCCAGATATTTATTGCATAAGCTTATAGCTTACATTTTCATGAATTCATTGAAAATATCTATAAACAAATGAAATTAAAGTTTTAAATAACAGTTTTGTAAATTAATTATACACTGTAATGCTTAATTGTTTCTGAGATTGTGGGATTTTCAGTTTATAGATATACGAGATGAAGAAAACAAATCCAGAAAAATATTAAAATTCTATGTCAAAATCACATCGATTTTGGATTATGTTAGATCCTGTGTACAAATACATAGACAGACATTTAAAGTAATCCCTCCCTAGCCGATCGCTGACACCTACTGTTATTGATAATGTGTTACACTTTGAAAGAGACACATATATACTTCCGTAATACATTTTGGTACACGGAACGTACCGGTAAATGTAATGTTTTATTATAATTAATTACATAATCAAGGTTAGATTTGTCCATGTAACATGTTTGCATATATAATAATGTCACTAGTAATGATATACCCTGCATGAATTTTGATTGGCTGTCTCAATGAGGAAACTGATCGTGATGTCAGATTTTGGCCTACACAAGACTGGAACTCTATCCATGACCTGTGATATGACAGACCTAAACACAACTCTATCCATGAAATGTGAAATTATGTATTATGATGTCATGAATTGAAAATGGCACAACAAAATGCATGGCTCACACATGGTCTATTTGATTTGTCCTTTGATCACCATATGACTTTAAAACTTATCAAAATGCAAGTTTTCTGAGTTATATGATGTAAAAAATGGAGGGAACTGAAATTAGTGACTCTCATGATGTCATGTAGCCCTGCATCCTACCACTAGACCATGTGTAGCCTCTAATGAATTTCAGATTCAATCAATTGAGCTATTTGTTATTCATTGCTTGTGTAAAGAGGGTACATGCTTGTGTGTTCATATCATGATAACCACATATTACTTACAATAGGCCCATTCCTGACAATAAGCCCATGCCTGACAATAAGCCCATGTCTGACAATAAGCCCATGTCTGACAATAAACCCATGCCTGACAATGAGCCCATATCTGACAATGAGCCCATGCCTAATAGTAAGTTAAGCCTACCCATGTTTATATGGTGCCATTTGATAATATTGCTACCAACTATTAAATGCTATACATTTTCATTATCATGCATGCCTGTAGCCCCATTTCATAAATTCATAATTGGAAACCCCAGAGTCTCAACTCAAACAAAAGAGCAGAGAATGTAGGCTTAGAACATTACCACAACCCCTACATTGAATCAAGGTTTATTTGTTTGAGAACATTACCACAACCCCTACATTGAATCAAGGTTTATCTGTTTGAGAACATTACCACAACCCCTACATTGAATCAAGGTTTATCGGTTTGTCCGATGGGCTTATTATAGGTTAAATACTGTATATTGAATAATCAGTTCTGCATTTATTGATCCATGTGTTAAACTGACTGACGAGGACCATTGTTTGTAATCTACAGGATGTGTGATGCTCATGCAATGTTAAGAACCGGTCATCACGTACAGGATGGATTTACAATTGTGCTTATAGAATAGTTTTATTTGTAGGTTCAGTAGAGATGCACAGAAGTTTGCATTCAATTTTCATAGCTTTACATTTTGGCTTTGTTGAACAACTTTAGATATGGAGGTATTAATCTATGCCACAAATGTCAAAAAGAAAAAAAGGCTGTAATTAACACAAAGCAGGTCACTTAAGCAATACTTTTCATTATAAAAACAATGTTATTCATTATAAAACAATACTATTTTTTACGAAACAATGCTATTTATTATGAAACAATGCTATATTTATTATGAAACAACACTATTTATTATAATACACAATTATGAAAAGTAGCTCATTTATTATCCAATGTATGTATAGAAATTGTTTTGTTTTATTAGAATCTTAAATTGTCCCTAGATTGAAATATTTTCCACAAATATGAGTTAGAATTACAGTGTTGTTTTGTATGTCTATCATATTCTCTGTGGCGATATGGAAACTGCTAAAATGATGATACTTAGATCATAAGTTTGGTGGTCCTGTAAATAATGCATGGTTAGGTTGATAGAATGCTAGAGAATGTTACTCCAAAAGTGGGCCTTTTCTCTGTCATATCATAAATATATTCTCCTGAATGATATTTCTGTACGTTCAGTCCTGTAATTATAAGAATCAAGCAAAGATTATTCATATTACATATACAGATATATATATATATATATATATGAGGATGAAATATTTGGTAATCAAAATTGGTGACATATCTCTTTTATCAACTCTAATTCACCTGCAGCTCCTTGTATCTCAGATTCTATAAAGTAATTATACAGACCTGTACATTTTCATATGTCTGTTGGGCGAATACAGGCAGGTTAAATATACAGTTATCCTGACTGTTTGTTTAAAGTACTTCTTATCGATCTTTACCAATTTTTTGTACAATTCTGAGAAACATCAATTTCTCCAGTCAAGTTAAACATGAATGAATGTCTGACTCTAATAATAGATTATAAGTACCTAATTTTAGAAATTTAACACAAAAATCTCATCTGGCACTTCCTATAGGAAAACACTTAACAGATCATGATCAGACTTCACAAAAGGCCTAATTTTATAACAAATTAATACACATGCTTTCACTAACACATCAGAAAAAATAGGTCAGGTGAGTTAAGAAGTCTTTTTAATTTCTAAACAGTTTTTACTATAAAACTTCATAATTAGGCACAAAATCTAGGGTTGGTATAAGGCCAGCAGAAATAGGTATTTTTTTTATGTCAAATTGTTTCCTGCATAAAGTTTTAGAGCTAGCTGCAATACATTTTGTATATCATTCTAGGTCACAATTATATAGAAAACTTACCTGCAGGTCATATACATGTATTTAATAGATCATACTTTTCTCTCTTAAATTTCTTTTAGAAGTTTTCCTTTTTTCAATTAATTGCAATTTTTTTTTACAAAACAACCTTGTTATCCCTCTCAATCGAAGATGGAAAGAGGATATTGGAAAGACACCATATCTGTCCATCCCTCCATCCGCACCAGGGCGATCTATCTCGATCCTCTTAGTCGGCTTTACCTCACAATGAACTGGTCAGGGGGATCAACCTTCTCTTTAAGTCGTCCTATATCCTCACAATGAACTGGTCAGGGCTGGGATTGATCTCCTCTCAGTTGGTTTTGAGTAGATCTATTTAAAACTTAATCATTATATTGAGCCTGATTTATAATCATGTTAGCTGGTATTCAATAATAATATTGTAGCGTTTTCCTAAGCAGCATTTTGCTTCAACAAATTTGAAAAAAGCTAATTGTTACCCTTTCTTTATTTCAGTACAACTGACTTTTTAAACAGATCACTTTGAAAATTAGCAGAATGTGTAACCATGACATTACATGTATATAAATAGACATGTACATGTGGTAATTGATTAGACGATTCTTCTTGTAATTTTTCAATTCCATATTTTTTATATATTTATATAAGAATCCATGTCACATTGGCATCCAATTTTGGCTTATATTGTTCTGATCTCACAGTGGTACATACTTGATACTCGCGTTGATACAATGGTATTTAATTAATTAACGGACAAACAAATGAATTACATGTTTATAATTAGTGATATACAATGTATATTCTTGACCTAATATAAAACAGGCCAGAAGCAAACAATTTGGTTTGTCTGAACTTTTACGGACCATCCCCGAGTTAATTATGAAATATGAATGGCCATGAGCCGACAGACATCTCCAATTAGTAATGGCCGTTTTTTTAAATACGAAAAACTTAAAACACATTTAAATTACCCTGAACCCTGAGTCACAGTTTAAAGACAGATTTAGAAAAATAAAGACACGTGCACAAATCGTGACCTGGAGATTTAAGTCCGTGCAAGCAACTAGCTGGTATTTAAGTTCGGTGTTTTTCGGGGCGGAGATTATCTTGGCAAGCATACCAGATTTACTCGTATAGTAAGTATCTTGGTCACCCAACCAAACAGAACAAAAGATGAATGGAATGATATGAGACAAAACATAATTGGATTAAAAACGATTCCATTTATACACGCACAAATATATATATATATACAGTATAGGCCAGCATGCATTAATATAAAACTTTATCGGCTTTAAAAAACCAAATTAACAACAAAGAAAAAAACATAGTTGTCATTATCTTTTCAACAACATAAAACTATTTTCAGGAAATTAAAGGATTTAATTTGATATCTAAATCTTTAATCGTTTAACCATGTGTTAACTATATGATGCTGTATGTCTCAAAATAAACCCATGTGTTGTACACAGTCTATATTTTATCCTTCCATGTATGTTGCAGTTTTACCAAATTCCTATTTCATCATCAAACAGTCACCCACGTACCACTTATATATAACTTTAATTTTTTGTGTCAAAGATTTTCTGCCAACCTCATGGACTACATTACAGAATACAAGAGAGTTTATTTATGGACTGGTTTTCTATTTGAAAATGTAGCAATTTATGAAATGGTTTTCTGTTTGAAAATGTGAGAATTTAATCTATGAAATGGGTTTTTGTTTGAAAATGTTTGAAAATGTGGCAAATTATGAAATTGTTTTCTGTTTGAAAATGTGACTGAATTAATTTGTTGCCCATAAAAATAATTTCAATAAATTAAGTTATAAGGGGGATGATAATATTTTACTGTGTACATCAGATATATATGCGTGTTAGCTTGGTATACATTTATAAGTTATAGGATAACTTAAAGTTCGGAGCAGACTCATTTGTGTCTCAAATTACGTAATCGTCACCATCTTAAATGTGTAGAAATCTTCCACGTTCTGATGGCTTTAGATGATCAGATATAAATGTGTTTTTCTCAAAATTTATTTTAATAGATACAGTCGATATCAAAATACGGGGTCGTTATTTACAGGTGGTTGTTATATACAGGTGGTCTCATATACTGGTGATCGTTATATAAGGTAGTCGTTATATACATGTGGTTGTTATATACAGGTGGTCGTTATATAAGGTAGTCGTTATATACAGGAAGTAGTTATATACAGGTGGTCGTTATATACAGGAAGTAGTTATATACAGGTGGTCGTTATATACAGGTGGTCGTTATATACAGGTGGTCGTTATATACAGGTGGTCATTATATACAGGTGGTCGTTATATACATGTGGTCGTTATATACAGGTGGTCGTTATATAAGGTAGTCATTATATACAGGAAGTAGTTATATACAGGTGGTCGTTATATACAGGAAGTAGTTATATACAGGTGGTCATCATATACAGGTGGTTGTTATATACAGGTGGTTGTTATATACAGGTGGTCGTTATATAAGGTGGTCGTTATATACAGGTGATCGTTATATAAGGTAGTCGTTATATACAGGAAGTAGTTATATACAGGTGGTCGTTATATACAGGTGGTTGTTATATACAGGCGGTTGTTATATACAGGTGGTCGTTATATACAGGTGGTTGTTATATACAGGTGGTTGTTATATACAGGTGGTTGTTATATACAGGTGGGCATTATATACATGTCATTATATACAGGTGGTCATTATATACAGGTGGTCGTTATACATACAGGTGGCCGTTATAGAGCAGGTTTATCACCTTTAGCTCACCTGGCAAAATCCTTGCACTTTGAATTTAAGTGAAGTGTTTTAATAATTGCAGTGTCAGCATTTTCTTGGGAAAATTCTCAAGAATTTTAAAGAATACATTTTTGTTTAAATGAATATACAAATGCATATACTATGACCATTATATATAGGCAATTAGCACCCAGAGCTACCAGGTATATGTCAAAACCAATATCCTCGATATGTACAATATTCTGTGTAGATATTGGATTTTACCTCTGGGTGGTAAATTACCACATACAAGTACCTAGATGTATGCTATGACTTACTAGCAATGTCAGTGATTCAATGATTTAATGCTACAGTAGCTAGCTTTTAGTCATCAAAGGTCAATTGAAGATGTTGAGAAATGATTTTTGGTCTGTGGTGTAAAATAAATCTGTCTCTGACCCTTAAAATTACCTCTATATCCATATCTTTGTAAATTCATTCTACTTGGGCGGGTTTATTACTGGACATGGGCTTAACATTGTATAAATACGGTACTATATATAAATCAGTACCTACGAATAAATTCACCGGTTATCTGTTTTCAAAATCATTAAATATTCATGGAGAAAAAAAAATGTCATAAATCCACACATCAGCTTTAATATATAAAAGTACATTTCAACCAGACGTATACACATATACAATAAAATGACACTTTTAAAGTGTTGAATTCTTGCAGACTGTCGCTATTTGAAGTGCATGACATCAAAAATGCACAGAAGTTATTTTGATGGTGATGACGATAACTAATGATTATATTGAGTGATGATACCAGCTAAGTATATCTGATTATCAGTGACAGATGTGGTATATACAGAGCTATACAGATGAGACTCCAGGGCCTTCTGCATATAGCAGCTTGTAATCTGTTTGGATTTTATAAACCTCTGCCATTTTGCCTGATCCAAAGACATCAGAAGTAAGATATGGTTACACTGACTGTATGGGGTGTCTGGGGATAAGGATTGGTGACTCCACGGCCAGGCAATGAAATATAAAGTCAAGTTCGTGGTGTACATTTGGTACAAAGGTATACTTTTATGTTAACACATTGTATATTGTATGAGGGGGCCGCGGTGGCCGGTGGCCGAGTGGTTTAGATGTTACGACACTTTATCACTAGCCCTCCACCTCTGGGTTGTGAGTTCGAAACCTACATGGACAGTTTCCGTCTGGCTTTCCTCCACCTCTAAAACCTGGCACGTCCTTAAATGACCTTGGCTGTTAATAGGACGTTAAACAAAAAACAAACAAGTATATTGTATGAATCTGACAGTAAGTCCATGCCAAGAAATAAGCCCATGAGGGACACCTGTCTGGTTATAATTATAGTCAGTACATGCCTTGTAAGAAGTCTGTGTCTGGTAATATACACAGCTCTAGTAATAAGCCCATGTCTGATAATAAGCCCATGTCTGATAATAAGCCCATGTCTGATAATAAGCCTATGTCTGGTAATAAGCCCCTGTCTGGTAATAAGCCCCTATCTGGGAATAAGTCTTTGTTTGTCTGGTAATTATAATAAGTCTGTCTGGTAATTATAATAAGTCTCTGTGTCTGGTAATTATAATAAGTCTCTGTGTCTGGTAATTATAATAAGTCTCTGTGTCTGGTAATTATAATAAGCCTGTGTCTGCATGCGGTTTTATGCCTAAGTCCAGCAATGGGCCATGTCAAGAAAATTATAAGCCTTCTGTCTGGAAATAAGCCCATGCCTGGTAAAAATTCCTAATGTCTACTGATAAGCCAGTTACTTATGCCAATTAATGTCTTGTAATAATTAAACGCACATAATAATAATTATACAAAATAATGCCATTTTATTGTTCTGCAATTATCCCACTCCCTACTCCAAGAGGTCATGTGATATATGTTATTGTTTGATAATGAGGGTGACAAATTGTTGAGACAAAAAGATTTCGGGACACTTAAATGAACCATTGAAGTCATACATTGTAGATGTACAGATATTGGTGAATATATGTCGGCACTATTACCAGCTAACAATAGGGTTTTACTGTGAAGTGAGAAAGTGGAATTTTGCTCAGTACATATACACTTTCCTTAAAACAAATTAATTAAACATGAATGCTGTTGAATTTGGCCATTTTCTGAAATGGTACTGGTATACAATATATTTTATGTTCATTTATCAAACTATGAAATGAAGCAGTATGTGAATTTTGAAGGTCACTAAAGTCACAAAAATATTTTGTTAAATTGGGAATAAAATGTTTTCATCTTATTCTTTGTTTATTTAAATTGAAAAAAGACACACAGTAAATATTGTGTTTTAATATGATTTGGATAGTTAATAACTGAATACTTGTAATACCATTCATCACCTGTCCGGGAATTTGTACGATTTGTTAATTTCACCTCCCACAGCTCACAGAAAGGAAACTGACTCTCAGTTATCAAAAGGTCAAATAGTCCCCAAACTCGTGTAGGAGAGACCTTTAAGAATATTGATAGACACTGATAACAGCTGTCTTTTTTTCTCTGGATTCTTCAGTTTATCACACAAACACTTCTCATAGAGTGCCATATATACATATATAGTACATCTATATTGTCATAGTGTGAAAATTGGGACAGATTTAGATCACAATACAAAATGTCAATTTATACAAACCTGAGAAACTCTGTGAATATAAAAACAGTTTTAGCTCACAGGGACGAAGACCAGGGGAACTATTGCTTAAATATACCCCTGGCGTCGCCGGTGCATGGCCACTGTAGGTATAGATAGCTAGGTTTAAGATTTTCGTTATGAAACAGTGTTGTGTCAATACTAATGAGGATACAGCTTAGGTTGATTATATTAATTGACATGTGTACATGTGTTTCTTGTGACAAGACCTTTCCATTGGTACTCGTAACATTTGAGGACCTGCTTACACCTTAACCTTGACCTTTGACCTTTGACCTACTTTTAAAAAATCAATTCCAAATTTTCCGACCCACTTGAATGAAGAGCTACATTTTTGTACGTAAACCTTGTGGTATGTTGTCTTGTGACAATGTTCAGGAAAAGGAATGGTCCCAGCTTAATATATGTCACGGCTCATTGTCGGCTGTATGTCAATATGTCGTTTAAATCGCTAACTGGTCCTGAACAACTGAATCAATTTCCATCAGATCTTGTCTGGAGCATTATTGGGCGAGGGAGACCAGATTTTGTATTAATGGAAGGTTTATTTGGCTTTCCCTGGGCCAGAGGGGCTGGGCTCCATAGGGGAAATAGATCTTAAAGAGGTATATAATTTAAATCATTAATCAACGGAATGGGATGTATTCAATTTTGACTGAAGCATTTATTTGACAATTAAAGAAATTTGTATGAATAGAGGATGTTGCTCCCCTGGGGCTGCAGAGGCTGACCATTAGGGCACAATAGGGGAAACAGACTTACATACTAATGGTAACTTAACTGAATGGATTTGGAATTACATGTAGATTCCGTGGTTTAAATATTGAGACTTAATTATTTAAGTGAATTTTAAAGAAAGCTTCACAAGAGTACATGTACTTAGAAAAATATTGGTTCATACGTACGCATACTTATTATATATATACACCTAGGTTATGGTGAACCTTTTCATTTAAACTTGACTATGATTATGATTTTAAATCTTTTAAACTCTTAAGATTTGATTAATTCAGTCTATATTTAACTCGGGAAATGCAAATTATGTTTGGCTTGTTTCCAATTGTTTTTGAACCACAATATTCATTGTATGAAAAAAATCTGTTACTATGTATATTGTCAGAACTTGCTTACTATGCCAAGAAATTTGATTGCTAGTTCAAACATGTCATTTACTCAAACACCTGTAAGAATGAAGACAAATCATCATAAGTGTCTCTTTGTTAAGAACATGCTGTTTTGTCCTTGGTGAAGACTCATTACCATAATTAATTGCTCACAGACTAGCATGTGACAGGCATCCTGCAGTATGTTATTTAGTGAGGTAGCCACCAGCTACTACAAGGGCTGACTCAAAATGTCCCTTGCTGTTCATGGAGCGATAAATCCAACAAACATATTATCTATACTTCAACTAGTACTGTTATCTACAGACAGGGGATGTGTTGGCTAAGTGGTTAAGGTGACCCGACACTTTATCACCCAGTGACGTGGGGCAGTTGCCAGGTACTGAACGTATAGGTCGGTGGTTTTTTACCAGGTTCTCCAACTTTCCTCCACCTCCAAAACCTGGCACGTCCTTAGATGACCCTGGTTGTTAATAGGACGTTAAACAAAAAACAAACAAAAAAAAACTATGATCAATTGTGATATTAAGTAGCTATAGTTTTATGTACGACATAGATTTCAGTGTTTAATTTTGAAATACTTTCCTGGAAAGTTATAGACAAGTTAAATGTCATTTGTAAGCACTTCTGTTGAACTATATGTGAAAAATAATGAATCTGTGATATTGTACCCTTAGTATAATTACTATTTGCTTCCTACTGACTCCAGGCTAAAGATCATTACTCATTAGCTCAACCGGTAGAGCATGTAATTAAGACTACAGTATGCCTGGGCCCCGGTTTGATCACCATCGAAGGCATTGAAATAAATAATATATAACAACCTCTGTTCCTCAGTTACAATCATGCATACTTCAGGCTTACTAATTATATATAAGTACATATGTATATGCAAATCATATAATTACATTACTTCTTTACACATTTTATACAAAATTCAATCATTTATTTTTTTGGTTAAGACACCAAAGAGGACTATGACTATGACTGAATGATTGTGCATATATAAGATAAAAGACAGAGACAAGTATTGAAATTTTATTTTATTTAAATTTCTTTTCCAACAGTTCTTACCTCAAAGGGCGACATTCATTGTATAAAGTACTTTTCAGAAGCTAGCTAATACCTACGTACCTTATATATCCTGTTAAAAGCCCAGGTCGAAAACTGATAAACTTTGACTGAAAATATTACTTATATTAGGATTGTGTGGGCTTTTTTGAACTTGTCAGTGGAATAGTAGGTTTTTAGTAGTTAAACTGCAAAAGACATTTGTATATATGTTTCAGGGATTTTCCTACAATTGAAACAGGGTCCGTTAAAAGGACCCATTCCCCTAAAAAAAATCTTGTGAAAATTCCGTATTTTGAAGTCACTTTTGAATGTTTAAGTATGTTTTATATACAAAAACCTATATTAATGCAATTTTGAAAAAATAGCACAGATAACAAAACTAAACAAAAAATGAAAGTATGAATTTCACTATTTTTTGTTTTTCCCATGCAATGTCATATTTTGTCACGTAGAAATTCCCAATTCAATGGACCCTGGACCCTGTAGTGAGTTGAAAAATTGTGGGAAAATCCCTGTGTTTATTACCAGACATGTTCTTTACTATAAATACAACAGTTTGTCTTAGTTATCATCAAAAGCAAAACAGAGAATCTTATATAAGTGGTTTACTGAACTGAAACAGACATCGGTGACATAGGTTAGGTGTTACTTCACGATAATATTGTACTTTGTACTGTATGAGTTAGTACATAACACATGCTTAGGGAGTAATAAGTTGTCAGATTATATATGGCAATGTAAAGAAAAATTATCTATATATATATAATTCCAAATTTCTGGCTTCTATTTCTTCTCCTTTGAGGAGGGAAATAGACTCTTTTCACTTCTCTAGTCACACTGGCTGTTCGACTGACTACTGTGTTCTGACATTTTCATTTATAACAATGGGTTGTTTTTTTTGTTTTTTTGTTTTGGGGGGTATGTTGGGGGGGAGAGGGAAGTGGGGGGGGGGGGGGGGGGGGGGGGGGGAGTACTACCAGACATGGTGTTATTGTCGGATAAATTATATGAGTTGGAACCTTGAAGTACATCTCAGAAGTATAATTCATTGGTTGTAACTTACTGGTGATAACTTCAGCAGAAATATGTACAAATTTAACGACATGGCTGACATTTGTAGAGGATGATTTCACTTCACATCATTAGTGTCAGTCTAGTAACAGAGTGTAATTGGTACTTCCTGTGGACAGGGGTCGCCAAATAATTACAGCTGTCTAAAGCTGGGAGATAAATAGAAAGGCGGACATGTACTACAGTTGTTAACTTGTTTATATCATACAGAAACACAGGCAACCTCAAAATTATATATCATATACAATGTAGTCCCAAACACAGACAACCTCAAAATTATATATCATATACAATGTAGTCCCAAACACAGGCAACCTCAAAATTATATATCATATACAATGTAGTCCCAAACACAGACAACCTCAAAATTATATATCATATACAATGTAGTCCCAAACACAGACAACCTCAAAATTATATATCATATACAATGTAGTCCCAAACACAGACAACCTCAAAATTATATATCATATATACAATGTAGTCCCAAACACAGACAACCTCAAAATTATATATATCATATACAATGTAGTCCCAAACACAGGCAACCTCAAAATTATATATCATATACAATGTAGTCCCAAACACAGACAACCTCAAAATTATATATCATATACAATGTAGTCCCAAACACAGACAACCTCAAAATTATATATCATATACAATGTAGTCCCAAACACAGACAACCTCAAAATTATATATCATATACAATGTAGTCCCAAACACAGGCAACCTCAAACTTATATATCATATACAATGTAGTCCCAAACACAGACAACCTCAAAATTATATATCATATACAATGTAGTCCCAAACACAGACAACCTCAAAATTATATATCATATACAATGTAGTCCCAAACACAGACAACCTCAAAATTATATATCATATACAATGTAGTCCCAAACACAGACAACCTCAAAATTATATATCATATACAATGTAGTCCCAAACACAGACAACCTCAAAATTATATATCATATACAATGTAGTCCCAAACACAGACAACCTCAAAATTATATATCATATACAATGTAGTCCCAAACACAGACAACCACAAAATTCACATATTTATCTTCAGTTTAGCAACACTTAGTGTACATTATGCATTTTATGGTTGGGTTGTATATTTTAACGTCCCATCAACAGCCATTAGGGGTCATTTAAGGACATGTGATATGTATGCTTGAGGCGAGTGTATGTGTTTTGAGAGGCTGCCGTATGTTAATGTTTGCCCCCCCCCCTTGATAGTGTGGGGCCGCGGTGGCCGAGTGATTAAGGTGTCCCGACACTTTATCACTAGCCCTCCACCTCTGGGTTGCGAGTTCGAAATCTTACGTGGGGCAGTTGCCAGGTACTGACTGTAGGCCGGTGGTTTTTCTCCGGGTACTCCGGCTTTCCTCCACCTCCAAAACCTGGCACGTCCTTAAATGACCCTGGCTGTTAATAGGACGTTAAACAAAAATAAAAATAAAAAACACCTTGCGATAGTGTGGAACTGAAGCCAAACTTATAGTGCTACCTCAGTGAAGCACACTGCTGAAGACATCCCTGCAGGACACCCCACCTGGACACATTATACTGAAAACGGGCGAACCAGTCGTCCCACTCCCAAAATGCTTGGTGTTAAGCAGGAGTAAAGAAACTACCAACTTCATAGACTTGGGTATGTCTCATAAAAGCTAAAAGTGAAGCAGAGTCAATGAAGACATTAGGAAGAATTAAATTACTAGAAATAAGAGAAAAGATTCACAATAAATTTAACTTTTATGATCATGCAATGGGGAAAACAGGTAGTCAATTTTTAGGGCCATTCAACCTGGAGGTTTTTATAGCATAGGTACACAAGGTGTCAGAAGTAAACAAGGAGTCAACTGACCTGAGATTAAGATCACTGGGTCAAAGGTCAAGGTCATTTAGGTCCAGTGGTGAAGGACAATGGATCTCTTTACAATTAATTATATAATGACCCTGGTTTTTAATGGGGGAGGTAATTAAGGTTTAAATAAATCAAATCAAAGCTAACAGTATGAGTATTATACTGGTATAATCATTTCCATTAGCACAGTAGATATGGCGGTGGAATGAAACATCGTAATACATGTATAATGTATATTTTGCTTTCTTGCAGATTTTGTTAAGGTTCAAATGTCAAATATTTTTAAAATTAGAAAGCTAGGTGTAAGTTAAAGGAAATTAAGTGTTGACTGTAATTCATGTTACTGAGTATAGTAGATCTCAGACTGGCAAAGTTTTTGTAATATAAATTAAATAGGAATGTTTTGAAATAATCACTGAAATATCAAGATTACAGGCCCTCTGGGCATCTTGTATATATATTAATGGTAGGATTCATTGTGAATGTAATGGATACATGATTTGTGTTCATACCATCATGAATATTTAAAATACTACATAAAATCAGAGACCTGTAATATATAGTTATATAGGTCTCTAATACCATGCTGTATATCTATCCGGTAAAATCCACGCCTGGTAATATTACCCGAACTTTTAAATAGGCTACTCATAGGACCATAAACCTAATAAACAAACAGTGTACATGTTCCACCGATTTACAACAATGGGCTATGTCACATCCCAGACAATATCGTCATGTCATTAATTAATGGTGTGATGTATATATGTCAAGGTCTGCCCGTTTGTCTTTTGACATTGTAGTCTCGACCGTTATGTTTCGTAACACCTACAACTTAAGATTGGGGTGGCCTAAATAGTGACATTTACAGACAATGGAGTCCTTGGATATGCCTGTCTTTGACAAATACTGTTGATAACAACCACATTCAACACTGTGTAATTTGAAAGTTTGCCATCGAGATCCGAGTTACGAAGATCTCCTTGGTTTATAGTGGTTCATGTCTTCATAAATATTTCTTGAATTTCATTTAATTTCCTCTTTGTTAGTTGAAGTGTATTAACCCTATTTCTCAGAGATTTTTTGGTGGATCTTTCTCAGATTTAATATGAAGGGTTTCTCTTGCTTTCAATTGAATAAAAGAAAGAATTTAAGAGTAGAGAAAAGATCATGATCAGTCTTACGGAGATTCAATAAAGGTCATTCCCTAGTGGGTGCCAAGATCCCTATGGGATTTCCTGTTATGCTTTATTATCTGTAAGTTAAAAAAATTATTTTGTTTCTCGGGAAGCAGGGAAATGGGCCAGTCTATGATGTCATGGTTGTGTCCTTGGGCAGGACACTTTACATACCCTAATAGCTCTGGATGGCATGTGATGGGCCTCCCATATGTTGTTCAGTGAGGTAGTCACCAACTACTACAAGGATCAGAGACCCTGCCCCAAAATTATGTTAAAAAGGAATTTATGTTCAAATTGACCCTGGCTATTCTTGAAGCTGGTAAACCCATTTAGCAAATGAACAAACAAATAAACCCATCCTTTTTGTGCTAGATTTTGACACTGTAAGAAAACTGGCTGACAACTATCAATTTGCGAGAGTTGACGTTGATTATGCTGTTGTACAACATTTAAAATACATGCTTTTCACTGTGTTCTAGTTTACATGCATTTCCTGATAATTTGGTGTATATTGTATTAAGGTACATTTCTTTTCTGTATATTTTCTAGGGAATACAATCACCAATTTCATCTTCATCATCCCAACGTTTAGCGTGTTAGCCATCGCCATTACACAGAATCATGAAAATCGCTACAAATGGTGCCACATTGGCGTTACAAGTAAGTTGTTCTATCGTAATTTTTAAACTTCAGATTTTATTTGACAACAATTACGAATTTATATCAATTTATACTGATCATTAATTGTCCCAGACAAAAGTGTATGATGGGTCTTATTATTGGAAGTGGATTACCCAGAGAAAACCTAGGTGGTAGCTCGGGCCACTTGGAGACCCCATCCCTTTTTGTGTCAGCCATTGATCTTTGGGTGAAAGGGAAACGTACGCGTGAGATTACCATGGAGCTACCACTGACCACCTAGCCCAAGTTTCCTCTGGCCCTGACACCATTTGTCTGGTGTGTCAGAGCCAGAGGAAACTCGGGCTACTGACCACCCAACGTGGGCTTAATGACACAGACTGTGATTTTGTCATATGTACAAAGTAGCAGTTTGATGCATGTTAAAAGGGAATTAATTTTCAGATTAAAAACCTGAAATACTTAAATGTTTGTAAATTTTGTTTTCAATGAAAGTGTTCAAGTCTGTGGTCATGAATATTTCCTAACAATTTTGTTCATCTGCATTTATATTCGTTGATATACAGTACAAGATATATTTTTTTGATATGCAAAAGATATTTTGTTGATACACAGAAGATATTTCGTTGATAAACAAAAGATATTTCGTATATATACAGAAGATATTTCGTTGATAAACAGAAGATATTTCGTATATATACAGAAGATATTTCGTTGATATATAAAAGATATTTCGTTGATATACAGAAGATATTTCGTTGATAAACAAAAGATATTTCGTTGATTTACAAAAGATATTTCGTATATATACAGAAGATATTTCGTTGATAAACAAAAGATATTTCGTATATATACAGAAGATATTTCGTTGATATACAAAAGATATTTCATTGAAATACAGAATATATTTTTTTGATATACAGAATATATTTCAGTTATAGCTTTCTTTCCTCAGTGTTTTTGTAATTATCTTACAGGTGTGGGTTTTGGGTCTTGGTGTTTTCACATGACGTTATTGTACAGTATGCAAGTAAGTAATATATACCTATATCTTTACATGCATGTGTAATGGTTCGAAATTATTTTGTTTGATCTTTCAGTCAATACAAATGAGTTGGTATTAAATTAAGAGAATACTGACATTAAGACAATACGAGAATTCTAACTCAAAATCAATGAAGCTTGGGTACAATACATTGTACATACAAATTATAGATTTACATCATAGACACTTGAAAAACACAAAGTCCAAGGAGAATAAGACCAGGCGTTCCCATAGGGAAAGCGTCTCCTACTTCATCAGCAATATTGCACATGTAGTGTGTATTGGAGTGTATATGAACTATATAACTGTGCTCTGTTGTTTCAGCTGCTGGATGAACTACCTATGATATATAGCTCTTGTTTCCTGTTGTATTGTCAGTAAGTATAAAAATGGTAACATCTGAAGACTCTGAAGTAATATGTAGTTTCCTAAGATTATACTTCATGAATTTAGGATTCAGGAATTGCTAATATGGTCCTTTTCACCTGCATGTATAGTGATGGCGTTTACACATGTACTGTGTAAAGTCAAAAGACAGCAAACATTTTTTTAGAAGATCTCGATATACACAGGCAATATTCCTTCACGTGAATTTCACGTGAAATTTTTTCACATGAATTTCACGTGAAATTCACATGAAATTTTTCATGTGAAATTCATGTGAATATGTTTTTCACGTGAAAAAAATTCACATGAATTTCACGTGAATTTTTTCATGTGAATTTCACGTGAAAAATTTCATGTGAATTTCATGTGAATTTCATGTGAATTTCACGTGAAGGAATATTGCCTGTATACACCTCTATTCAGACTAATGTGACTCTAGTTATCCAAACAAAAACTCCTGATATCTGGCCAGAGCAGATAAAGCTGTGTGATATATTGCTCAAATTTGGTAATAAAGATAAAACTGTATATACGTAGCACTCCAGTGATAGCACCCTGCTGTCAGATTTTATTTGTTATTCAGAACAACCTTCTGTGATGGTTACTCGGTATAGAGCTGTTTGTTTGTGAGGTTTGTCACTCCCATTAACAGCCAAGGTCATTTTGAGGCGGGGGTCTCCTTGTAGTAGTTGGTGACTACCTCACTAAGCAAAATCAGGGAGGCCTGTCACATGCCAATTAAGATAAAGTGTCTTGCTCAAGGACACAACTACAACAGTATAGACCGGCCCGTTTCTTAGCTTCCTGAGAAACACAAACCCACACTTGTAGTGAGCTTCGAACCATACACCTCGGATCTTCACCTGAGGTTACATGGCCGGTGCTTTAACTGACTAAGCTATCGCGACCCCTTTGGTATAGAACATCATTGGACATACAAAACCTCAGATAAAGATCTTAGTATGTGGTTCCATCTCAAACCAGGAAGAGATCACGGACCGTTCAATGTACTGTCATAGTTTTGTCCTCAGACAAGACACTTCCTGAATTTCCTTGTGTAGTATGAGACAAGCTTCCTGTAAGTCTAGCCAACACTTCGCCATGATATCCTGTCTGTTCAAAATTAGACTAGCTAGGATGCAATCCTTTTAAAATGCGAAATACCACATGTAGATGACTATATGCAGATAATGATATTGCAGGGAAACCGGGGCAAAACAAACCTTTTTAGGGCTCTGTATCGGAGAGATGGGTCCCTGATAGTAATCACTCTGTCTGTCCACAAATTTTGTTCCTGACTGATAACTGATAACTTAAGTATTTATTGACCGGTTTACTTAAGTATTTATTGACCGGTTTACTTGAAGTTTGGTCAAGATGTTCAATTTACGAACAAAATGTCAAGGTCAAAGGTCAAGATTGATTTTGGATCTTTTTACTGATGAACATTTTGTTATGGCATGATGAATCAAAATTGGTCAGAACTAAACAAGGAGTCATATGACAACAGGTCAATGTCACTGTGTCAGAGGTCAAGGTCTAGGTCGCCAGGACAAAGGTCAAGGTCAAATTTTGTATCTTTTCATTGATGAACATTTTGTGATGACATTTTGAAGCAAAATTGGTTGGAATTAAATAAGGAGCTATCTGACTAAGGATCAAGGTCACTGGGTCAAATATCAAGTGTAAATTTTGTATCTTTACTGATGAACATTGTGTTATGACACTATGTAGCAAGAAGGAGTCATCTGACCATATGTCAAAGTCACTGAGTCAGAGGTTAACTAAATAAAGTCACTGGGTCAAAAGTCAAGGTTGAATTTTGTAACTTTTCATTAATGAACATTTTATGAAGACATTATAAAGCAAAGTTGGTCAGAATTAACTAAGGGGTCATGATCAGCTGGCTCAAGTTCAGGATCGCAGTGTCAATGGCCAAGGTCACACTTTGTATCTTTTCACTGATAAACATTTTTTATGACATTATGAAGCAAATTTGTTTGAAATCAAACAAGAATCAACTTCCAAAGATCAAGGTCACTAAGTTAGAGGTCAAGAACAAATCTTGGTCCTTAGTGGGAAGTTATTTAGGATTAAAAATCAAACAAATCAAATTTAACAAAAGAGGTTATCCTGTTATTTTCATTTCCATTAGCCCAACATATATGGAGGTGGATTTGTATAATGATATTTTGCTCCCTTGTGATTGTTTTTAAAGTCCAAATGTCAAACATCCATCTCTGAAGTGATACAGGTTTTTCAATGATTATAGGGGATAAATTGCTTCATGACAGGGCCCTGTCTGACCTTTCAGTTTTCTTGATTCTTATGTTAACTTCTAAAGTAGGACAACAGAACAAAGCACTTTAAACACTTTTGAGAATCACAGGGGCTTGGCACAAATTCCCAGGCCACATTATTGTAATTCATATATATGGACTGTGGCCTGAAAATTTGCGTCAAGCCCCTGTGTTGAGAATTACATGGAAATATGTACTCATAGGGGAAAAAATATATGATACATTATTTTGTGTGTTTGTTTTCAGATTGGAGACCACAAGTCCGGAGAATCATCATAATCGCCCTCTACAAATATTTTTTATTGTTATATCTGTGCTGATAACAGTGGTGAGTGCTGGTTATCCTTATGTATAAATGTGTTTGATGGTCTTTTGAAATCCAATGTTAAAAGTTATGAAATATATATTTAATTATGGGGCGATTACATTTCCTCTTCAGAAATTTGAGATAATAATGTAATAGTAATTGGTAACAACTCTGTAATAAATTATTCAAAATGTTTACAAAACTAATGGAAATGTATATCGTCCAAAATGATCAAAATACATACAGTGTACTTATAATGACTTTTAATCATAAGCATGGGGTCATGAATTGACTTCATTTAATTACATGTGTATGTTCAAATGTATTCACACTTTAAATTATCAATGCCACAATATATTTATGATAATGTATAAATTTCTTTTTCAGATATATGTGTCAACAAAGTATGTACTTTTCTTCCAGGTAAGTAAAAAAATGATTGACTATCAGACTCCAGGATTTAAATTCTCATGATTCCCTTCTCAGAGCATATATCTGCTAATGAAAAAGATATGTTGAAAACGAAAACTTATCATAAGATTGTATATTACAAAATATATAAGAACATCTGAAAGTTAGAAAATGCAATGCATTTTTTTTTCTTTTTTTTTTTGAGATTTTTTTTTAGGTTTAAGTTGACAGCTTCATGTATATTAAAACTTTTAAAAAAGTATCACAGAAAATAAAAAATGAACAAAATATTGGAGAGAAAGAGGGTAAAGGTGCAATGTAGAATTTTTAATGAATCATTTAAATTCTGTTTCATTTCAGGCTTGTTATGGTATAATGGTGATATCAATGGTAGTGATCACTGTTAGAATTATAATGTAAGTATTGTATGACGTATAATGTAAGTATTGTATAACGTATAATGTAAGTATTGTATAACGTATAATGTAAGTATTGTATAACGTATAATGTAAGTATTGTATAACGTATAATGTAAGTATTGTATAACGTATAATGTAAGTATTGTATAACGTATAATGTAAGTATTGTATAACGTATAATGTAAGTATTGTATAACGTATAATGTAAGTATTGTATAACGTATAATGTAAGTATTGTATAACGTATAATGTAAGTATTGTATGACGTATAATGTAAGTATTGTATGACGTATAATGTAAGTATTGTATGACGTATAATGTAAGTATTGTATAACTTATAATGTAAGTATTGTATAATGTACAAGATATTGTATAAAGTTTGTGTAAAATATAAAGATATTACAAAAGTATTGTATAATTTTCAAAATATTATGATTATATAAAGTTTGTGTAAAAGTTAAAATCATAATGTAGGTACAGTGTTTTGTAGGGTAATTATAATAATTCAAATATTTTAAAGAAATAAGAAAAAGAAATATACAAGTCTTTTGTATGTATGTATGATATATATATATCACTTACATGTAAGTAAAATATTGAATATTCGTAATGTCGTCCATCCATCCAGTCTATCTGTCCATTTTAATTCACTTTTTACAACTATTATGAATTATTTTGTCAGCGAGTCTTGTGTTTTAAATGCATCTCTAAATAAAAAAAAAAAAATCTTAATAAAGAAAAAAAAAATTCGTAATGAATCTCTTATTTTGTAAATCATAAAAAGTTGTTCGGAACAACAACTGAACATTTTTTATCAGCATAATGTTTCCACCTCCAGGACATTACGACATAGCAGAAAACTATACATCGCCTCCCTGGCTACATATGTGATGGGGGTCATCGTCTGGATACTAGATCAGCACCTGTGTGGTCAACTTAAGTAAGTTTGTGGTCAGTTATGGCACCATATTTATCCGGCAAACAGACAATTCCTGGTAATAAGCCTGCCCTTGTCTTTCCCAGTTCAGTAAAGTTACAAAAAATGTAAAATAATGTTCTTTTATTTTGTTTTGGAAAAGACTATAAAAGTCTATATGGTATTGGTCCCCGGGGCTTATTACAGGATAAACACAGTAAGTATTTAGGTGTGCATGATAAGAGTATTTTAGGAGATGTATACATGTATATCTAAAAAAAACATTTTTCATGATCATGTGTTTATTCAGGGAGGATAACAAGTGTACATACCTTTTTACAGGGTTAGCACGGGCCTTGAGAAAGTCTTGAATTTCACCTTGGGCCTTGAATAGCTTTGCAAAGCGTTGAAAATTGGTTTATAGTCTTGAAAAAGCCTTGAATATTAAGGTTTCATTAGGATAAGTGAAACCCTGGCCACTGATCATTTGGATTCAACTTTGTCCATGTCGCCTCCCTACAGACATTAATAATTACCATGTCTAGTTGTATTTTGATCAAGTGGATAGTTATAAGTTTCCTTTTTGTTCTCTTGTTCCCTGTCAAGATGACTTAGATGACATGTAAAATGGGCCTTGAATATGCAATTAAGACAGTGAAAAAGCCTTGAAAAGGCCTTGAATTTGGTTTCACAAAATTCGTATGAACCCTGTTTTAGGCCTAAATATCACATTTACAGCTGTTTATTTCTCAGTATGGTTAGCTGGGTATTCTGGCTGATCAGGCCCGAAGAACCAGTTTGCTTATGCAATGGGGCGTCGTCCGTCGTCCATCCTTCAACTTTTCCTAAAAATCGCTACTAGGCATGAGCTACTAGATGGATTTTGACCAAATTTTGTTTGAAGCATCCTTGGGTGAAAGGGAACCAAACTTACATATAAAAACAGTGGGTCTTTTCTCCTAGGAGGCTGAATATGGAGCCCAATAGGGGGAATATGGCAAATTATTTAAAATCCTTTTTTCTGTAGGAATGAAAGGATTTGGTGTGAAGTAACCTTGGGTGAAACCAATTTTGTATAAAAAGTGGATCTGGCCCCACAGAGGGCCTGAGAGGTGGGGCCAGATAGGGGAAATATAAAGGTAGCATGTTCTTTAAAATTCTTCTTCTTTTATAGGAATGAAAGGATTTAGTCCATGTTTGGGTATTTTAATACGGGGGGTCGGGGTAGACACAATGTCCGAAAAGTTAGAGAATCATAGAAATGCAGACAAATCTGCTGTTGATACAGGTGTATACAAGAGGTCTAACCAAAAAATCAAGGAAATTTGTGCATAAATACGGTGAGCCCAACACGGAGAACCATTCAATGGTCCAATTTAATGGTGAGCATTGTTGACATGTTTCTGCTATAGGGTATCAGTCATCAGAACTCTACAGTATAGCCGAAACATGTCAACAATGAAACCCACGTAGGGCAGCTGTTGCCAGGTACTGACCGTAGTCCGGTGGTTTTTCTCCAGGTACTCAGTCTTTCCTCCACCTCCAAAACCTGGCACGTCCTTAAATGATCCTGGTTGTTAAAAGGACGTTAAACAAAATAAACCAAACAGAGCTGTTTGATTGTATATAATGTCCCTTTAAAGGGCTCTAAATATACTGTGTTTATTTTTACAGAGCTGTGCGCGCGGATGTTATCCCATAAGAATTGTCTCCCTTTACAGGACTCTAAATATACCTATGTTTATTAATACAGAGCTGTGCGATCAGATGTTATCCCATGAGAGTCGTCTCCCTTAACATGGCTCTAAATGTACTACGTTTATTTTTACAGAGTGGTGCGATCGGATGTGATGCCACGAATGTTGTCCCCAGTTACAGAACTTCACGCATGGTGGCATTTACTAGCGGGGGTCGGAACATACCTATCTGTCTTCTTCAGGTAGATTTCAGTTGATCAGCAAATCTAATCTGATATACAGATATACTGCTATTTCTTAATCCCATATATTGTTTTATAATTATATTCATAGGTTTTGTCAGGGTTCCAAAGTTACTTTTTCTCAACCTTTAATTTCATATACATACAAAACCTTTAATTTCATATACATACAAAAACATTGGCGCAGTATCATTTTTCTGTATCACAAAATTTTAGTAGTCTGAATTTTAAGGTGGACTGATAAGATATGATAACATACTGCTCTTAAGTTTTTAGGTCACCTGAGATGAAGTTTTAAGTGACCTATTGTAATTGCCTTGTCTGTCGCTGTCTATCATCTGCCGTGCGTCCGAAAACAATTGACATTTTCGACTTCTCAGAAACCCTTGCACCAATTGTAATGAAAGTTTTTGCAGAAACCTTCCATGGACATATCTCAACCAAATCTGTGAATTATGTCATCCATAATCCCCTAGGGGCCCTAGGGAGGGGGCAAAAAGGTGTCAAATTGACTGAAATTTCAAAAATTCTCTTCCCATGACCCAAATATGGTAGAATCAAATTCTCTTCAAGGATTGAAAGGTCGTAAGGTGCTTTATCAAAACGGTGAATTTCATGGCCCTTTGGTGATCTGGGGGTTGGGCCCAATATGACCTTGTTATATGTGCCATAGGAACGTGTCAAGTCCCTGTGATATTCTATAATGTTATGGAGATTGGTGATTTATCAATAAATTATCCTCCCTTTAATGTTTTGATAACTTTTCATTTCAGTGCACACACAAGGTACCTGTACTTGAACAAAAACCCAGAAATTCGTGTAAGTATTTGTACTTAGTATTTGTTACTGACATGAAGCTATTTAGTATGTGCAATCTATGAATACATCTCAGATGTGTACCGGGTAATCTCCTCAAATACGCCCATGACTGGTAATAAGCCTATGTCTAGTAATAAAGTCATGCGCCTGGTAATAAACCCATTATTTGTAGTAAGCCAATGCCTGGTAACAAGCCCATGTTTGGTAATAAGGCAATGTCTAGAAATAAGCCCATGATTGGTAATAAGCATATTCCTAATAATAAGCCCATGGTTACTAATAAACCCATGCCTGGTAATAAGCCAATGTCTTGCAATAAGCCCACATCTGGTAAAGAGCTCATGTCTGGTAATAAACCCATCCATGTCCCTTAAAGTTTCATTTCTTGAAATAAGCCCAACCAGTATGTTGAGAGAGAGTTTTTGGCATGACCTCATGGGCTTCTTGTTGGATAATTATATATTTGGTAACTGGTATCAGATATTTATCAACTTTGTACAGTAATATGTTAGACAATTGATTCCTGATATATCTGGATGGTATGCAATGGACCTCTTGTATGTTGTTCACTGAGGTAGTCACCAGCTACTACAAGGAGACCCCACCTCAAAATGACCCTGTCTGTTTCTGGGATGGATAAACCCAGCAAACCAACAAAACAAATAATATTCCTGTTTGTAAATGAAACAGTCAGTGGTTCTTAACTTAAGCTATTCATTGTAGTGTAATCAGTGGTTCTTAACTTGCACGTTCAGCAGTTCTGTCAATTGTTCTTGATCTGATCCATACTCTTCTTAGTTAATAAAATGTTTGACAGCAACTCTTACCATATACATGTACTTGTACATAGTAACATCTACATCTACACTTGACTAGAATATGATGGTTATTGACAAATGTGAAGAGTAAAAGTCACACTTGACCACTTTTAAAGTTTATTAGCTTACTGATACCATTCCTTGTTGACACAATTAAGGAATCTTCTAATTAATTAAGGCTGACATTGTTTTTCTTTTCTTTCCAGTTTTGGATGGGTTTCTGGCCTTACCTATCAGTTCCATCTTTGACCAAGTCAAAATTTAAACATCGCATAATGTCCTCATAACCGTGTGCAGAAGGACATTACAATTGAATAGAATATGGAAAAAATCTTCAGAATTCTTCTCTGAAATATAAGGGAAAAATGCATTAAGCGTAATATAACGCTGAATTGGAAATCGTCAGTTGAGAAGGGTTTTGGAAAAGGAGTCGAATCAAGAAAAACTACGCTCTTCACTAGAACCTAGTTATAGAAGATAACAGGTATATTATAATATATGTTTAATGATCTCCTAAAACTTTCTTAAAAGTATTTAAGAGGAGATATTTTGGGATTTTCATTATCTATCAATATTATGCTTTGGTGTAGTTTCATTTTGGCTACTATGTAGCCAATTTTTACAACTGATCATCTTAGTTAGAAATTTCACAATCTACAGAATAAATGCCTTAAGTGTTATAATATTAGTAATTTATGATTATGTGTCTTTCACCAAAAGTGTGATTAAATTTATCCTGTATTTTTTTTCCTAGGTAATGTAACATGTAAACTTTTGAAGCTGTTTGACTATAAGATATTTTCCTCAAGACGATTCTCATTAATTAAGTTAAAACATTTTTTGACAGTTATCACATACCTATTAAGTTCAGATAATTTTTTTAGAATTATTCAGAATGTGAATTTAAAAAAAAAAGTTTCAGAAATTATCAATCAATTTCTTCTACTGATATCAATTATTGAAATATAATATTTAAAATTTAAAAAAAACTAAGTGTAATAACACTTTTTAATGACACAATGAACAAAACAATAGAAAATCTGCTTTGTCAGTTAATAACCGAAAAGTTTCATGTTTGGATGCTGTTTAAGATTTTAAATATTTAATCTGTATTAAGTGTCGCAGACATTTTTACCATGTTACACATATCTTGTTTGAACTGCTACAGAAATGTAACTTTGCTCTATTGAAAGATTCTTCCAACCAGATCTAGATCTGTGGGGACCAAAGAACTCCTGTTTTCATTTTCTTGAAATTTTCATTTTAAATGTTAGAATTAATGTATTAGTTGCTGTTTTATGTTATTTATTTTCACAGCTTGCATTTACTGTTATCAGAATTTTACTGTAAATCATATCCTCACGCAAAATCTACTGAAATGTATAAAAAGATTGATTTATATTTTTGGAAGAACAATTTTAATATATTGACTTTAGTAAAACGGAATAATTTCAAACTTCAATCTGCATAATGTATTTGTAAGTTATTAAAACATAAGAGGAACTATTTTATTGTTTTATATATGTAAAGTATAGATATAAAAAATTGATAAAATATTCTACTGGATAAACATTAGCATCAATATTTATGAAATATACATCCATGACGTCTTCCTGACAATGTGTGATACTTTTTTTCATTTACGGTGTCCTATATTTATAAACTGAATTCTGTCCATGATATATTTTGTCCAAGCTTTCAAGAAATACCCCACAAGTGGCTGTATGCTTTTATGAATTACATGTGACATCTCCGCGACTGTACAATGTTAAATTCTTCCCTTTTATAATGTAGAGTATCTCTATATGTTCATTCTCTATAAATTTGGTTTCTATCCCTTAATTTTTATCATCTTATTTCAATGTACAATTTATTTATCAAATCAAACAATAGGCTAATATGCTAGATCTCTCCATTAAGAAACAATGATAAGTGATTTAGTTACTGTAACAATAGTATATATAGATAAGTAATTAACTATGAAAAAATTGAAGTGTCTTAAAATGATAAAAAAAAATTGCTTAAAGGGAAGTAAATCTCACTATGGTTATATAGTTATGTGTATTAAGAAGTTTATTTGTATTTATTTCTTAAAAATATCCTTTCTTCGAATTAACTATAAGCTAGTCATTTATGTTGTTTATCTTTGACTTACTGTATTTATCCTGAAATAAGCCCCCTCATCTAGTGTAAAAGTTTAGTACCATATTAATCCTGAAATAAGCCCCCTCATCTAGTGTAAAAGTTTAGTACCATATGTATCCTGAAATAAGCCCCCTCATCTAGTGTAAAAGTTTAGTACCATATTTATCCTCAAATAAGCCCCCTTCTTAGAATAAACTATTATTGAATTTTGCGGAAGGCTTATTTGTGAACCACTTTTCGCTGACTACATTTTATTTCAAAATTGAGAAGTAATGAAGAAGGAGGCTTATTTGTGGGCAGGGGCTTATTTACTGATAAAAACAGTAATTTATAGTCATCATTAGTCTTTATTGTATTTACTGTATAAGTTCTCCATGTATACTTGTTCAGGTATCTACAAGTGTCACTACTTGCTTTAAGTCGCTGTTCAATGTTATTCACTATTATGTTGACAAGTCTCCTATAATTTTACATTATATCTATACCTACATGTAGATTATTTTTACTTACCTGTACGTATAGTTATCTTTACTTACATGTATCTATTTATACTTCTCTAGCTTGGCCTGTACCTTAACTCTATATTTATTCTTCCTTTACAAGTATTTTTTGTTTATCCTACAAAATATAACTAACATATAAACATTCTTTTTACAAAATTAACTTGTTATATTGTTTTCAGAAGTCATTCTATGGAGTTCATAAATTTTTCATTCCAAACCATCTTCACTGGTATTTTATAAATCTACCTTAAAGTTTTCAGTATATAATATTTAATTCTATATTCATTTTTCTGCTCATTCTCGATCTATTAGGATATTACGTCAATCAACTCCCACAGACAGCTACTCATACAGCATTTATTCAGTTAGATAGGCTAGTTTTTGTTTTAAAATTTATTCAATTAACCAAGACGTTTGTGACGGGACTTGATGATATGGTTAAGGGTTTATCTCATGTTGAGACTTCAGCTGTATACTGGCCCTAAAATGTGCATTTTTTGTTTGCTACATTTAATGTAAGTCTCTCAAGGTCACTCACTACAATTGTCAATGTCACATTTTAAAACGCATATCTTATGTGTACATACCTTTACTACTGCCAAACTTTTCATACAAGTTCTGCTTGGGATGGAAGTGTTTTTCACTAAATCAAACTTTATACCCTTTAGATAAAAAGTTACATGTATTTCCCTTTAGATAAAGAGTATATGTCCAATAGTTAAAATGTTCCGTGTATTTTCCTTAGATAAAGAGTTATGTCCCTTAGATAAAGAGTTATGTCTCTTAGATAAAGAGTTATGTTCCTTAGATAAAGAGTTATGTCCCTTAGATAAAGAGTTATGTCTCTTAGATAAAGTGTCACATGTATATGTCACTTAGATAAAGTGTTACATGTATATTTCCCTTAGATAAAGTGTTACATATTTTTGTCCATCTTTGTTTTTGTCCATCAGATTAAGTGTTACACAAATTTTCCTTAGATAAAGAGTTACATATATACGTCCATTACTAGATAAAGAATTACATGTATATGTCACTTAGATAAAGTGTTACACATAATTTCCTTAGATAAAGTGTTACACATAATTTCCTTAGATAAAGTGTTACATGTATGTCCTTCTATACCTTGTCCTGTCACCTTTTCTAGGGTATATTTTGTATGTTTTGGGTACTTCCAGAGATATTATAAAATTTTGGATCATGTGACAATCTTAATTCAGAGTTACAATTATTTGTTTACTTCTGACACCAAATTTTGTTGGAGTTGAAAAACATCAATACTCTTCCTTATTTTGAATTTCACAGCTCAAAATGAAAATTGTTTGGTTTGATAAGCCTTGTATTTACTGCCAATTCATTATCGAACCAGTATTTAAGATTTTATATGGGGTAAAGAAATATACAAATCAGCTGGGTAATTTGGTAAGGGGTAGAATTTCAAGTGACAAAGAAAAGTTTCTAATACTCCAACTGTGAATATTTTTTAAACAAATGCAGCACCTCTTTCAATTTGCTATCAAATTCTGTTTTCCATATTTAGTAATTCCTCAATGAAATTTTGGTATGTATTCCGTGTATTGTCAAACTTCTCTACAAAGCCAATTTGTTCCCAAGAGCAAAACATCAGGGTTTATTTGCTATCTTACAAACGAGGCATGTGTTTGGCCGGAGTTCTATCTAATGTCAAAACTTTAAACTATTAAAAATTAGTTGAAACAATTTTTATACATAAACATAAAATTTTTATTACCAAATTTACAAAAACAAGAAAGGGTTTTTAGCTCACCTGGACCGAAGGTCCGGTGAGCTTATGTCATGGCGCAGCGTCCGTCGTCCGTCGTCCGTCCGTCCGTCCGTCCGTCCGTCCGTCCGTCCGTCAACATTTGCTTCAAATCGCTACTAGTCAAAAAGTTCATATTGGATTTTGACCAAATTTGGCCAGAAACATCCTTGGCAGAAGGGGAACAGATTTTGCATAAATGATGACTCTGACCCCCGAGGGGCCAAAGGGGCGGGGCCCAATAGGGGAAATAGGGGTAATTCCTTTAAATCGCTACTAGTCATAAAGTTATGAATGGATTTGAACCCAATTTGGTCAGAAACATCCTTGGGGGAAGGGGAACAGATTTTGCATAAATGGTAGCTCTGACCCCGGAGGGGCCAAAGGGGCGGGGCCCAATAGGGGAAATAGAGGTAATTCCTTTAAATCGCTACTAGTCATAAAGTTACGAATGGATTTGAACCCAATATGGTCAGAAACATCCTTGGGGGAAGGGGAACAGATTTTGCATAAATGGGGACTCTGACCCCCGAGGGGCCAAAAGGGCGGGGCCCAATAGGGGAAATAGTGGTAATTCCTTTAAATCGCTACTTGTCATAAAGTTATGAATGGATTTGAACCCAATTTGGTCAGAAACATCCTTGGGGGAAGGGGAACAGATTTTGCATGAATGGGACTCTTGACCCCCGAAGGGGCAAAAAGGGCGGGCCCCAATAGCGAAATAGTGGTAATTCCTTAAATGAAGCTAACTTGAGTGGATAACCAATTTGGCAAAGAAATCTTGGGAAGGACTTTAAAGCAATTGCATAGTCTGACCGAGGGAACCAAAGGGGGGCCCAAGGAAATTAGGAATGAACCTTTAATCTTTGTCATAAATAGTTATGGACAAGCGATTTGGTAGAAACATCCTGGGGAAGGGAAAGATTTTGCATAATGGTACTTGACCTAGGGGCAAAGGGGCCTAATCAGGGAAATAGTGGAATAATTTGTAAATGACTCAGTCATCAAAGGTATAGACCATTTGGTCAAAATCCTGGGGAAGGAATCGATTTGAAAATGGTGACTCTGACCCCGAAGGTCCAAAGGGCGGGGCCCAATGGGGAAATAAGAATTCCTTTAAATGCTACTGTTACACTGGGCAAGGTTGACCCATTTGGTCAAAAGGGAAGGGGAAGATTCATAAATGTAATGACCTGAGCCAAAGTTTGGGCAGAAAGCCCATGGGAAGGGTAATGAGTTATCAAATATTATCAGGCTAACTATTTGGGTGACCTATTGGGAAAATTTGGGAAATTATTGCGAATGGAAGTGACCCCAAGGTGAAAAAGTGGGATCCTAAAATCGTAGGTGATAAGCTTTAAGTTCTATAACAGAGTTTGAGAACCCATTGGGCAAGAACGTTGGGCAATAGGGGACGAGAGGTTAAATGTGTCGACCCAGGGCAAAGTGGGAATGGTTTAAATAGATACTCTGAAGCTACTGGGGAAGGACCAATTTGGAAAATGTTGGTAACCAGAAATCCTGGAAGGGGACAATTGGAATGGAACCTAAACGGGGACCATAGGGAAATGGGGTAACCCAAATGGAATGAGGATATCCTTGGGAATGAACGACTTTGGCATAAAGGGTCTTGGAAGTGAACCATTTGGCAGAAATCTGGGGGAATGGGGAACCAATTATGCATAAATAGGGGAAGGAATTTACCAAAATGTGGCAACTGGGGAAAGGGGTAATCCAATTTGCAAAATATGGGATTAGGCAATTCCAATTGGGCTCAGGGAAAATCTTGGAATTGCGTAAAATCTTGCTAAATGTAGATTGACCCAAGGTAAAATGGTGCCAAGGGAACAGAGATCTTAATGGCTGATCGGATAATAATGGTTTGCGAAGCCAAATGGGGAAATGGGGAATGGGGAATCCATTTGCATAAATATGGGATTGACCCGATTTGGTCAAAATTTGGGGGAGCAACAATTGGGAAGGGAACTTTACCCGTATTGGCCAAAGGGTGGGGCCAATGTGGGACAATAGAAATCCTTAGGTGGAAACTAATTTGCATGAAGGGATGACCCCCGAGTTGAAGGGGGCCCATTTGAAATGGTGACTTTGAAAGGGCATGGCATGCTAAAGGGAATTGCCAAGTCTAGTCAGACAATGGGAAAGGGTAAAATTTGTAAATCAATTGTCAAAGTAGGGGGAAAGGGGCCAATTGTGAAATGATCCTGGCAAAGGCAAAGGGGATAGAATGGGACTGAACGCCAATTGTAAATACTGGGAAGGGAAAGATTTGTGAAACCATTGGGAACTCGGATGGCCAAGGGGGCAAACCAATGGGGAAAGGGAACGTCAAAGGACTGCAATCCTAGTGAAATGGGACCCAATTGGTCAAACATCCTTAAGACAACGTTTAAAAATTTCAGACCCAAGGGGAAGGAAATTGGGCCAATGGGGAAAAGGGATGGCAAAAGGGAGTCCGAATGGTAATAGATAACTTAAGTAATTTGTAAATATAAAGATTTTGAAATTGTGAACATCTTGCCAAGGGCCAAGGGGGGCAAAAGGGCAATGAGGTTTCCTTAAAAGCTAGCATAGGTAATGGGTTTAACCCATTGGTCAAATCTTGGAAGGGACGATACCATAAATGGTGACTCTGACCACCGAGGGGCCAAAGGGGCGGGGCCCAATAGGTGAAATAGAGGTAATTCCTTTGAATCGCTACTAGTCATAAAGTTATGAATGGATTTGAACCCAATTTGGTCAGAAATATCCATGGGGAAAGGGGAACAGATTTTGCATAAATGGTGACTCTGACTCAAAAGGGGCCAAAAGGGCGGGGCCCAATAGGGGAAATAGGGGTAATTCCTTTAAATCGCTACTAGTCATAAAGTTATGAATGGATTTGAACCCAATTTGGTCAGAAACATCCTTGGGGGAAGGAGAACAGATTTTGCATAAATGGTGACTCTGACCCCCGAGGGGCCAAAAGGGCGGGGCCCAAAAGGGGAAATAGAGGTAATTCCTTTAAATCGCTACTTGTCATAAAGTTACGAATGGATTTGAACCCAATTTGGTCAGAAACATCCTTGGGGAAAGGGGAACAGATTTTGCATAAATGGTGACTCTGACCCCTGAGGACCCAAAGGGGCGGGGCCCAATAGGTGAAATAGAGGTAATTCCTTTGAATCGCTACTTGTCATAAAGTGATGAATGCATGTTCTAAAAGCAATTCTTGAGGTCTTTCAGACCTTAGAGAGTCTGGACTTCATTAATCTGAAAGCAGTTTGAATTACCACACTATAACCATATATAGCATTAAATATTGTTAGAGATTAACAAATAAAACAAAGTGAATATGAACATTATTTTGACATTTGGCCTAATCCAACAGGTGAGCGATGCAGGCCCCATGGGCCTCTTGTTTTCATTTGTCAACTATCAGCTAGATTGCTTCCCTGAAACATCTTTCATGCAGTGTTGTCAGAATATATTGACTTATCACTGATATAACTGATGCACGTTATGGACTTTATCGTGCATTATCCTCTGTCCATTAAAAAAACCTGGTGTGGCAGTTACAAGGTCATATAGGGTATAATTACATAACAAAAGGGCCCCTAATTCTTATGTACCATACATTCTTAAGGAAAGACAAAATACCAAATTTGTTCAGAGTTTCTACATTGTGTTGAGTTTTGGGCTGGTACTTACTGGTATGTCACATGAACAACAGGTAAAGACTAGTGAATGAGGACGCCATTTTTAAAGGGAGACAATTTGGTCCTTTGCTGTACAGTCCGATCACATGTCCTTTTCGTTTCATATTGTTTTGGTGCAATGTTGTTGAAGACCTTTATCGATATAAAATTGTAGTGCATTTATATTGGTCAATCAGTTATTACCATGTTTTTATATATTAAGATATTTATATTTTCCAAATATGAAAAATTATTTTGTCAAAATGTTGTGTGATTTGATGTATTATTGTCTTTTTTATTGAGATACTTTCCAAAACACTGAAAACAAACTGTTTGTTGGCAGGGGTGTCTACCTTTAAAGGTGTTTGAAGCATTTGGATCAGTTGTTTTTACAAGACTTCGTTGACTCTATACTCAGAGCTCTGTACATTGTTGACCAATGCAGATTCAAATGTCCGTCTCTGTAGAAGGAAAACTTTGTCCTGCAAATCATTATTTTGTTGTTCTGTAGTTCCGGTGAAAATTTTATCTTCGACATGATATATTGGATAAAATCTGTCATATTGTATCATTGTATAGTGAAAACAAAAAAAAGGCAACAAAACAAAAAAATAAAATGACAAAATTATTTGGGTCAAAACGTTGTATATATACGTACTTGATCATGACAGGCAAAAAATGTCTGCAGTAACCTACAGAAACTGATTATTCACTCAAAAATGATTGGAAGAAAAAAAAGCATTATCAATCACTCTTGTACATTCCATGGTTTAAAGAAGTTTTGATCAGGGTACTGATGGAACAGTACACAGGCAAAATGTCTTCATGTCAAATTCAGGTCAAATTCAGGTCATTTCAGGTCAATTTCAGGTCAATTTCATGTCAAATTCAGGTTAATTTCAGGTCAATTTCCTGTCAAATTCATTTCAGTTCAAGTCAATTTCATGTCAAATTCAGGCCAATTTCAGGTCAGTTTCAGGTCAATTTCTTGACATGAATTTGGCATGAGATTTTTTCCATGTGAAATTCAGGAAGAATTCAGGTCAATTTCATGTCAAATTTACCTCAGGTCATTTTGCCTGTGAAGTGATACAAAGATAACAAATAAAGAAAAGAGGCACTTTTCTAATTCTAGGGAAATAACTATGTCGTATTTATCCTCAAACAAGACCCTTTATAAGTGTAAAAGTTTAGCCCATAACTTCAAAATTCATAATTCTGCAAAAATGAAGATGTAGGCTTATTCATAGACAGGGTCATATTAATGGACAAGTGCTTATTTCTGGGTGGGTGCTTATTTGTGAATAAGGTTTAGCAATGAAAGCTGTTTATTATTTATTAAAAACATGTATGATTCTGTTCCTTTTTCAAGTCATGCATATTGTGTGATCGTCTGCTGTTTGTGCATTTAATGATAAACTGTTATATTTGGTAATATATATTTTATTTATTTCTAAATATCATGATATATATATATTTTTGAAAATGGGACAGTGTATCTGACAGCAAAGTTTAAATGATGTATAAGAAGGTTATTGATAAAGTTGACTATCATAAATGACATTTGACATGCATGTAATGTTCTATCTCGCGGAACTCTTGTTTAAATCACTTTCCCATTCACACCTCAGACACCTGTGTACATTTGTTGGTTATGATCTCACCACTGGACCAAAGAGATCTGTAGATTTACACGACCATTTATTCCGTCGTTAGGTACACACATAGTGGTATATGACAATTATTCATGTATTCTTTAATGCTGCAAAATTTGGCATGAAAGATCTTCCCAGAATGGCAGTGTGTCACACAGGGGCTTGGCACAATTTTTCAAATGATGGTCCATATATATATATATTATAGTGACACTATAATACATATATATATATATATATATGGACCATCATTTGGAGACCATAATACATATATATATATATATATATATATATTAACCATCATTTGGAAAATCGTGCCAAGCCCCTGTGGTATATCACATATTAGGATAGAATGTCATTATCCAATATATATTAATACAGCATTGTAGACCTTTATTTACTCTGTAGATTTTTTATGGACATATCTGGTATATATAGATATGTTTATATCACAATTGTCTATTTTTTATGGGATGGCAATTGCACATGTCAGTGCCTATGTGCCTCATAGCGTACAGAATCATGGCCCTTTCTTTGGTGTGCATTACTTCTCCTACAAATATCTCTTGCACTGTATTGTGTACAATTATTTATTATATAACTTCTCCTCGGCACATTGCCAACAATTGTCAAATCTTGATAGAGTTATTCCTTTTTTTGATAGAGTTGTGTCCCTTTGTTTGATGAAAAATATTATTAGAGTTATTACCCTGTATTCCTCTTGTTTTGATAGAGTTATGTCCCTTAGTTTGATGATAAGTATTATCAGAGTTATTGCCCTTTATTCCATTTTATCACCATATTTGGTAAGATGCCAATGGAGTTCTTACACTATCTGGCATTTGTTTGGTGTTTATTTCAAATTAAATGATAGGTATTATTTAAAAGTGTAGATTAGTGATAAAAGGGCCTATTACTACCTCTTGTGAGTGACCTGGTGAGGAAATATGATAAAGACTATATTTATTAGAGATTAGACTAGCTAGTAGTATATATTTTACCCAAAAGTCTTGGCAATATCTTATGTAATTATCAATCTGTTCTTTATATATATTATTTTAATGTAGTTTAGAAAAACATGTACATGTGTAGAATTATTCCAATAGAGCGTGATATATAGATCTTGTGATAGATTTAGGGAGAATATTTTGATGAAAATACAGTAAGACAAATACTGACTTTGTGGAAATTAGAAGTAGAATTATTGAGAAAAAAATGGAAAAATTAGGGAAAAAACAGATGGAATAATTAAGTACAGAAGTAGATGTAGTAGTTAGTACTATTCACTACAAACATTTGGGATAGTGAATATATTTCCATTGAGGTAGAATATGTGTGATAACAACAGCTGCACGATTGAATATCCAATGACCAAATTATTTAATGTTAATGTTTAAGGCTATAACCCAGCTAATATAATTGTTGCCTGATCCTAGTTTTCTGAAGATTTTGTAAAAACTTAACAGTAAGAAAATCAAAGATGGAAAAAAATGCACGATCAAATTTTAGCAGCCCTTAATAGCTGTAGACTTAAAAGTGAAATGTAAAATTTATTATACATGTACATGTATTTGTTTAAATCTGCTTAAAGTTGTATGATATTAAGTCAGTTTATGCCAACATTTTGATAATGCAAAGATATTTATGTGAGGAAATATTCAAAGAACATAAGTGATATTTTTTCCTTTCATTAACTTCATTTTTCCATGCTGATCAGTTGATTGTGTGTATCTGTAAAAATATTTTCAAACTTAAAAAATGTAAAAATTCCAAGGTTCCATCAATAAGGTGTTTCTGCCTTCATAGGCTTTTTCAGGTGGATTCATTTACACATATATAGATACATTTTATACAAATTGTAAGCATAAAGTTTTGAAAAGGGAGTAGAAATCTGATGTGATATTGTTTTGTTTGTTTGTATTGTCAGTGCATTGTTTTCAAGAGTTGTTTATTGTTTATTTATTTTTACCTTTGTTGAAGACGTAATCAAATCAAAATGATAAACATTAATTAATGGCCATTTCACGATGTTGAATAAACAAAAGGTACCAAAATACATATAATTAAACTGTATTGAATAGTTCGTCAATTGATAAGATTAGAAAACACTTTGAATATTATTCCAAAGGGAGATAACTCTAAAGACATGTATATACCAGATTGTCTCCCTTTTGAATTTCCATTTAAACTTGTTAGTTCTTAATGTAATTTTCTTGATTAGAAAATTATATTTTTAACTCAAAAAATTATATTGATAATATTTGATAGAAACTGATAAACAATTTTAAAAACAATGCTGAATTGTAACAATCAGAAGTTGGGTAAATGGGTAAAATGCTGAAATGTTACAATCAGACATTGGGTAGATTGAATAAAAATGCTAAATTGATGCATTCAGAAATTATGTATAGTTTTTTGTTTCATCAGGCTTCACTCACTGCCTTTTAGTAATATCTTCCTGACAAACATTGTAATACTAAATATCATAAACCAATTTCCACAGTTTCACATGGTTAACATTTTAATATTTGTCCTCAAAGTCCAAGTTTGTCTGAGTGTGTTTTAGATCTACAATAGGAATTATAAATATTTTGTCATCAATCAATCCACTTCAGCTCAATTTTGCATTTAATCATTAAATCACCATTTTCATTGTACTTTGCTCCTTTTAGAGAGTACCAGATATTTTCGTTTTTTACAGAGCCTTCCTCAGAGATACTAACATTAAAAAATCCTAGATAAGCATAAGCATAATTTGTCATGGGCAGAGTCTTAAGAATTTTCTAAAAAATGCTTGGGTGATAATTTCCAAATTTCATAGTCATTCAGTTCCATGTGGAAAATCTCCAGGAATTTTCCTAAATTCAGTAGGAGTTGTTTAATTTCATATGTAAAATATATTATAAATCCAATCTTCAGTGATGTTTGTTTTTTTTTTTTCTCTCTAGAAAATAGGAATTTTCATGAAAATAATCCTGGTCTCTTTGTTACTTTTGAAAAACAAAGTAATAAGGCTTTGTTTTTTAATTTTGAATAAAATTTTAAGTAAATATTTACATTGAACAAGGACAAATATGGTATATATCACTTAGTATTGTTTTAAATGAGTTGATCATGCACTATGATGAGAAATAGTCAAAACTTCGGAACATTTTAGATTAAATGAATTGATTTTAAGATATGAGGAGGTCTGTGCTTGGTTACGGGACACTGAAACAAACTTTCACCTTTTTCCTGGAAATTTGTCAGTTGTGTACATTTAACATAACAACATTAATCTGGGGCGCCAATAAATTAAAATGGCTGAAATTCAATTACAGGTAAATGTGTAAGCATTCCTAATCATTTCATTAGTAAAGAGGTATTGTTTTGTGTTGAATCATGTTTGTCAACAGATTTTAAAGGTTTAGAACATTTGAAAGTTATACATGAAAAATTGACATCATTTTGTGAATACATGTACATGTATGTGTTTGTATGAGTTATAATATGGCTATAAATCAAACAAAGTGCAATTGATAGTTACATCAAAACAAAATCATCTATATTTATTTTGTATATAAGATATATATTTAATTTATAATATTAACCAGAGCTGGAATTAGTAGTCCTGTACAAATGATGATAGCACTACATGTGTATGAAAATACTTTTAAGTGAATTAATGGCCATAAATCTTCTTAAAACTATCAGGATTCACATTTATTTTTTTTCGTAAAGTTTTTATAGATTTTCTAGCCATAAAGAAGTAACTTAATTTGAAAAAAAGGTATACAAACTTTATTTTCTATGTTTTTCTTGCTAAAATTACAGGAAAGATTCATTTCCACAAACATAATTTAGTCTCGGACATAATAAAATGTATATAATGTTCTGTTCATGATTTAAAATATGGTTTTAATGTTTTGCTACCAAAAAAACTTTAAATTTTGCTCGATCTACAGTATAGTTTTTGTCAAGAAGTTGGGGTATAATTATGACAGTGGCCCAATATCTTTAAATAGTGCCTGATGTCATATCTTTTTAAAGATGGATGCTAATTTTATGAGGGTTAGACTGGATTGCCTGTCGTAGTTTTTCTACTCTCTGCTAGGCTTCGCTTATAAAATACCTTATAATATATTCAAATCTTCCATGGGTTCCCTCCCTTAGTTGTTCACTCTCCACCAGGGCTGTGAGTTGATTCAAGGGAGGTAACTGAAGAAGGTACCAGTCTAATTCCAATCTCTACCTAAAGTTGTCATTCATCATACCAATATTCATGAGCGCAGCCAAGTGAATAGATATGTGCTAAGGCAGGCAATCCAATCTATGTGAGGGTCAGCTATGAATTATCTCCCCTTACAACAAAATCAACGGGGCCTTTATGTTATTGTTAGAATACACATATCTATATAAATATACAATGTGCATTTCCTGTGAGTATATATGTTTTCTGTTTTTGATGATATAGATATATATGTATATATATGAGTGTTTGTTAACTGTTTAAGACTGCTGAGAGAAAATAAAGTCCCTTAAATTAACTAACACTGTGGTTTATCTTTTATTATCGCGTGTTGCATCCTGTCATTTTTGCTGCCTTTCTGAATGACAAGTTTTCCTTCCGAATGATGGTAAGTTTAGTTCACCTGACCAAACAAACGTTGAACTTAGATTCTACCTTACGGTGAAGTTACCCCAATGTTGTATCCATCTACCAGCTGCCATCAAATTTTGAAGTCAATGTTTGACCCTCAGTTTGTATTAAAAAAAAAATCACAATTTGGAGTCATTTTTTCCACAAGAAATATTGTGTAGATCTTGTGCGGATTTCATTTTAATTTAGTTTAAGAATACTTCATGGCTCTCAATTTGCATGAAGTCCATGAAACAAATACCATATCAAGGGGAGATGTTGCCACGGTTTGATTAAACCTAGATTCAATGGAACTACCTTCATCAATACATATCTTCTCTTGTCATGTCAATCTAGTATTTTATGATATCTGGTGTATGGAGCAAGTGATATATACGTCTCTGGAGCAAGCCACCTTAATAAAGGCAAAGACGTCTACTTCCGGTAGCATGTAGAGAGAAAAACAACTCGTACCATATCAACTACCCTGGTAGTAACTTTTGGTAACTAAACAGTGTTTTCTTTCTAGAAGTCACCAGTTGATTTTAATATATTCAGGAGAAACAAAATTTACAATCTTAAACAAGAAATATCTTTAAAAAAGATGAACGGCATATTTTCAATGCTGGTGGTTTTAATGTAAAACTGCTGGTGAAATAAATCAACGAAATAGTGCGTTTCAGCACGGATAACAAAATTATATCAGTTTGAATCATTTTTGGTGATAATAAGACTGCATTTGAATCAGGAATATAATTTTATTAATGTGTCATTTGAAAAGATACATCCACTTATTCAGCTTGCATTCAATCTGAACTTTGTTTCGTTTTTAACTGCATATCTGCATTTTGCATCTACCGCTACATTGACCAATCACATACTTCATCTTGACCAGTAACGCCACCTGTCGCGTCATATCCGGGGCCAAAAGAATATTATACGGCTATGCCGAAAAACGTACCACAACTCTCACCGGCTATAGGCCCTGTTGTCCTAAACGCGATGTGGCATTTGTGATGTTGAGAAAATAGTTGTCTAGTCAGCGAGCCTGGGACGGCATTTCAAATCATCTGTGGTACGGTCTTTTATATTGTGTGATATTTGTAATGTCATTGTGAATTTTTTTTCTTCAAAATTGTCAATTATATGAAATTGTATAAAATTACTCTGCAAACAATGTACGTTCAGGTCATGCACGTGCATAATGTCAGCTAAGTAGTTACGTATCTGAAAACGATTTTCAAGTGAAAAATGTACATAATGTGGGGACACACAAAAGCTGATGTTAACACACATCGCAGAGGATGGGGAATCATATTACATTGTGCATGGTATTATTTTCACTTCATGACAGAGAACTCTTGTGTGTGTCGTTGCGGTAATTAGTGATGCTTCGGGTCGAATTAATCATTTTCAGTAATTAATACTCGAAGAACTTTGGTTTATCTTGAGAGTAAAACTGCCGTATTAATGTAAATATTATCAATTTTACCACTTTGAAAAAAAACATAATTTCCAGTAAGGTTTATTTTGACGACCTAAACTTTATTCAAACGAAGGAATGTCCCTTCAAAGATCAATACAACAGGTCCGAATAACGATATCTACGATATACCGCAACGTTTGGTTAAACTATCACATTATGGATCTGTCAAAGGACGTCAATGTTGAATCACATCTAATTTGACGCCCAAAGAAGTTATTCAGTTTTCATATTTTGAATGTTTAAATAATACTTATTTTCCTGTAGTGCTTGATGAAATCAATTTGGTTTTTTAAATTGGAAAGTATCACAGGCAAGAAAATTGCATCTTTGATTTGTGTTTGTATGATGAAATAGTGATGGTAAACAAACATGAAAATATACATAAACGAGGGTTCTTCCATTTATTGACACAAAATTCCATATACAGTGTACTTATGCAAATAATGTTGTCGCAAGTCTGTTCCGTGTTCTTGCCCCTCTGACTCTCTAAGCATAATCATACCGTCCATGTAACCTATTATAAATAAGATATATATATTTATATATCAATACCAGTCGTGTACATTTCCAAAACGGGGCTGAGTGTGTCATGCAACATGAAAAAAAAAAAAAAACAAAAAAAAACATGGATCTTTTAGAGTCGGGACAGAGGACTTACTTCAAAGAAGGGTCTTAGAGGTTTTTTTTATCAGAATTTGAGATAGCGAGATTTAAATGTAGTGAATAACGACGTTTAAACAAAAACCGTAAAATAACTCATAAGAGAGGCGAAAATTTCAACAACGAAAAAAATTAACATAGAAAACGTTGAAAAGGGAAAAAATATATATAAAAAAAATACGTTGAAAAGGGAAAAATTCGACCACGGACTTATTTATGATGTGATGTGATGTATGAGTAATTTATCTGGTATCCAAATGGTAATAGGCATATATTATTTCATCCAGCAGAATGGTTGTTCATCTGTGTTCAAAACAATAAGGAATGTTTTCCTGAATATATAGATTCAAGATTCCAAGATTTTTATTACTCTCTGACACACTTGAGAGTGTGTAACAAGAGGTCAAACAAGTATACAGCAATGTTACAATTATAACATGACAATGTGAGCAGATCATATGCATGGACATAATTGTTTGTTTCTTACTTTTCCGTATAATGTATTGTGAAAAATCTGGAAAATATGAATGTAGTAGAATATTAATTGATAATAACTGACAACTTCTACACTAGGGCATATAAATTCATACTTATAAAAAGTTATGTTTACAATATGCACAGGTAAGAGAGGGTGTTAATACAATTTGTAAAGACAGTTTGAAGATAGATTTTTTTTATAAATAATGTTATATGGTAACCTCAAATTATAGAATTACGAAGATACAGTCGACTCGAGGACAGATAGTTCGTTTGTTGAGACAAGGAAGTAAGTGAATATTTTCATCCATTTAGAAAATTTGTAATTCAATTTAAGCACTCAAAAAAGGTAAAAAAAGTTATGAAAAGGTCATAATAATAATGGTACTAGATCTAGTACCTCAAAATACAGAATTTCACTTTATTCCGAATCCGGTTTAACGAGTTCCCGGTGGCCCACCATTTCCTGCAAGAGAGGTTAGAAGGTTAGAATTCCTTAATTAAGACAATTCACTATATTTTCAACCTAAAAACCTTAAACAAAAGAAATACGAGGAACCCCATTTGCTGTTTAGATGCCCCTTAAATGTGATGATTTTATTTTAGCACGTAACTCTACTGTCTCATGAATACACAATATTTATTTCAGGATTAATCTTATGACGTCATAAATAAGTATGTGTTGTATATGACTATCAGCATCGCTATGACCAAAACGTAGTAACATTTAAAGTAGTATTATTTCATTGTTAAAGAATAGATTATAATCTTTATTGTAAATAAATATAATGTTGAATCTGGCAAAAAATACAATACCTTGGGGTTGGTTTTTATTACTGAAGCCATATTTACATTCATTTGGAATTTAGCTTCACAAAAACTTCATAATACATTTTTCGACACACGTCAATGCATTTTCTATGCCGATACATATCATAAAACCACTTATCTTATAATTATCAAACTAACGCCTACCTTATACGTTATCGGCGATGAAATGTAAGAGTCTACACTTACCTGTTGCATGATGCCATGTTTCTCTTCTCTTGAAAACTTTTCCAAAGTCATAACCACTTTTCGATTTTTCATCCTTTTCCACCGAGTCAACTTTGGTGCCAGGTGGTCCGTGATCAAGGCTGCTGGTGACGTCACGTTTATAATTCACACCTGTCAGTGGATATTTGAATACATTAAAGAAAATGTTTGTTTCAACATCGGAAATCAGATTTCAAGAGAGAGAGAAAAGCTATAGACTTTAACAATGGTCAATATATTTGGAGGTGAAATTGTTGAAGATGTTATTCACAGTAATTCTTTATAATGTACGAGAGAGAGAGAGAGAGAGAGAGAGAGAGAGAGAGAGAGAGAGAGAGAGAGAGAGAGAGAGAGAGAGAGAGACTCCGTTTTATGGGTATAGTAAATAAATGATTTTTTTAATCCAATACCCTCTTCAAATTGGGGACAACTTTCGTGAGCTTTGCTGCTTCAATGCCTTAAACAACAATATTCATTGTGTAGTTCAGAGACTACAAAGGGTTGGACACTATTCAGACCACCGGCACCAGTCCTATGTGGAATACTCTGCTGGCTGCTATGATTCAACTTTTATGGAAATCTGATAATAAGTGACGATCTTTATATTATTCTACTTTGAACATTTCCAGTGAGGATCAGCTACTTACACGCATTACATGCAGCACGGCACTTCACTATCATGTACGCGGGGTTTCGACCACACTCCCCCTGGGCTGCCCAATCTCTGCATTCTATATCGTAATTGAAACAACCGCCTTGGATACAAACAAAATAAACATGTTATCAATTGCATTAGAACAGTTTATAGCAGACAAGTTGACACAGCTCTTGTTAAGAAAATTCTACTGCGATCTTCGTATGAATTGGAATGCTTGTTGAAATCTTTTTGCTGTTCCTCATATTTCTGTGAAATAGTTATTTCCAAACTATACAAACGTTTTTTTTTGCCAAAAACATATTGATTTGACCTTAGACATATCATGCAAAATATTCAGTACTATTTCATCGCTGTGGCTCCTTTAGGAAAGACTTTTTTTACATTCATTATTAATTATTCTATTATCTATTTTTCAAAGTTCAAAGGCAATAAAATGATCAATATTGACCATTTAATATGGTATAGCGTTGACAGAAAATTGTAAGGAAGTCAAACATCTACGACTTCCTGTTAAATCCCTTGGTTTCTGCAGGGCACCCGTTATATCTGACCCAACAGAAATCACACGATTCTTCAGAACCACAATTTCAGCCGCCTTCTACATAGAGAGGAGCCAATATACAATGTACCTCATTATTTGTTTCTGAAAATGTTCCATTAACAGAAGGGGAGAATCCAACCCACGATCCTGGAAAGTTGAAACAATCCACCCTATCTATCTGTAGTTATCTCTTATACAATCCAACATTGACGAAATCCAAGTAAGAAGGTTAAACAAAAACAAAACAAAACAAAAACAAAAACAAAAAGAGAAGAGAAGAAAAGTGCATGATATTCTAATAAGAACAATATTTAATTCTTTAACTATCCGGCAGAGTTATCTTTCCCCTATAAAATATATCGTCAATGATGATTACCACAACACTACACGTTTCTTTCTTTAAATAAAGAATATTGTGATAAAATAATAACTAAGCATATGGTGTCCGAGCTTCCTCTGTCGAAACACGACACACTTTGCAAACTTTTACATGAAGTACGTATGTCAAATCACACCCAGAAAATGTCTTTTTTTTACGAACGAGTATCTTTGAATACTTACACACACCGCAGGAATCCTTACAGTTGTTCAGCATGTAAACCCGGTTTCGTCCACACTCTCCTATACCCGCCCAGAATTCACATTGTTCGTCATTGTCAAAACACACTGATATACAAACGAAACAGAACAGTTTTATCAAAAACGTTTCAATATATACACGTTCTTTCTAATTACTGTAAAAGTGGAAATGTACGCGAGAGTGAAGTTAAAGCTAAAAACGCGAAGGCAATTCATCTGCGAAAATCCCTCACTTGTATTATTTTGTGGTTTTTGTGCTATCTATAGAGCAGATGCTGGAGAAAAAAGTACATCCTACATAAAAAGTTACCGTTTAGGTAACAAGTTTTGAATCTTAGTATATAACAAGTTAATTTCACACTTTTTATATTATCAAGTAATAGCTAGTTAAACAAGTAGCTCCTCTACCGAAAATTAACAACTTGTCCCACCGTTCAGCCTTTGGAGTTTGTTTGTTTGTTTTTTTTACGTCCTATTAACAGCCAGGGTCATTTAAGGACGTGCCAGGTTTTGGAGGTGGAGGAAAGCCGGAGTACCCGGAGAAAAACCACCGGACTACGGTCAGTACCTGGCAACTGCCCCACGTAGGTTTCTAACTCGCAACCCAGAGGTGGAGGGCTAGTGATAAAGTGTCGGGACACCTTAACCACTCGGCGGTGGCCCCAACTTTTTGGAGACAGTTCAGTAATGGCATAATGGCAGTTTGAAGATGAAGAGTTTGGACGATAATTTAACTCGGCTATTCATTAATTTGCCTAGTAAAAATAATGACGTACGGCTATTTATAGTAACGAAATATATATCTGAGAGTAATATGAAGTGTTTACTGCCTTTATTGTCATTATTCCGTCTATTTATAAATAACATACATGGTCATAGGGTCAAGGGAATGTGGCCATGGTCACAGGTACTTGTGGACATGATTATGATGTTTTTAATTTAAATGTTACATTATAGACGAATTATTATATATTGTATTCAAATCGCATGATTAATTTGTAAAAAAAAAAATAGATCGTACCTTGGCCTTATAAATATTTATAAGGCCAAGGTACGATATATTTTTTACAAATTAAGCATGCGATTGTAATACAATAATTTACTCGTCTATAATGTAACATTTAAATTAAAAACATCATATTCATGTCCACAAGTACCTGTGACCATGGTGATAGGGAGAGTGGGGACGGAGCATACCTCCCTCCCTACTGTATACATCTGTACATTGTTTGTACACTGACGGTTTTTTTCAAAATCATTATCATCGTACCGATAATAATTTCTTACCGATATTCAACACACAAAAAAAATCGCATTTCACGCGTGAAAATTCAAGGTGAAAGAACGTTTCATAGATTTTTCCATTACACATTTTATAGTTACATGTATATGAATGAAAACGGACGATATTTTGTGAGGAAATATTGCAAAACATAATCGATAAGATGAAGTATTACACCATGTAAGTTCAGGTTTCAAATATATTATCTGCAGATGCAACTTATTCAGTAACATATTTTAAGAAATTGGCTCTTTTCTCTCACAGATCCTCCACGTCCATATTAAACATGTGAAATTAAGAAAGAATATTTCGGTTCAAAAAGAGTATACAGATATAGACCTAACAACCTGCGTTCTGAACATAAGACATATATTCATTAATATTGTACAGCAACATAATGCGTCATGACGTCACTATAGTAACATGATAATATCACATGACACAATTTCTCTCAAAACGAAAACCAGTTTTTTGACAGAAAGGAACTTACTTGAAGATGGGTCGCTCATCCTCTTAAGGGAGTTTCCACTGCCTGTTTGTAGAGAATGTATTACGACATTTCATCATAGACATACAATAATGAGATTGACAAATTAACTTCTCAACAAAATACTTTATTTGATTACATATTTAATACTTTCAATTGTACTATGATCTAGATGTACCCGAAGGTACAACAAATCATTTCTGGAAAATTTGATTTAATTTCACCTCAGTGGTGTTTGAAAACTAATGAAGATCGGGACAGAAATGAATATTTCTTCATTTTCCTTGGTGTTTAGCGATTGATAATCCGATAAAAGAATATCTTGGTTTTCATTAATATCATACTTCGTCATTACATTTGATAAATATTGTTGTCTGATACGACCATAATTAATACAGTTGAGTAAATATTGAAAAATGTCTTCTATCTTAAAACCACATGTGCATCGAGGTGAGATTTTTACGAAAAAGATGCTGGTTTAGTGAACTGCATTCTTGTCGGAGTCTAGCATGGATAATTTTACCCGTTCTTTTTCCAATGTTAAAATCATTAGATGAAAGTTCGTTACCCGTGTTGTGTAAGCTCTTAGATGTGCTTTGAGGGCCCTCATAGAAGAATTTTCTCTTACATTTAATGGCAGTTAATTTCAGAGTCGTATAGATGAGGGTAAGAAGGATTTATGATACAGGTTTGTTGTATTAGTAGGCCCCTATTGTTTAATGTAAGTCTGATAGGCTTGTATTAAATAAGGCGTCGGTAGTGTCCTAGAGGCTCGGTTATAACCGGAACAAGAATGTTAAGCCCCATCAATCAATCATCCATAAGGCGTCGGTGGTGTAACGGTCAGCATGGTTGCCTTCCAAGCAGTCGATCCGGGTTCGACTCCCGGCCGACGCACATTTATTTTTATGTTTTTTTTTAAGAAATATAATTTTGAGTTATGAACCGTTTGATGATATTGCAATATTTTATGTTTTTTACGACGATCAATAAGTTATTCCCAATTTGTGTCTCTATAAAGAAGTTCTAATTTTGCAAACTTAGTTCCCCAATTCTGGCTGCCTCTATCTGCACACTTTCTAATTTATCATTAAGATAATTTTGTACATTCTATTATGTAAATAAAATGTCTCCGTGGTCAGGTCCTAATACTCTCCGAGATATGAGTAAACTTATTGTTTTGTCGGGATTAAAAGTTACCAGCCATTTATCAGCCTTTTTTTTTTTTTTTTTTTAGCTTTTTTGAAGGTATCAAAATCATTATTCATTATAGTACTTGCTACATTCTGATTGCCCGCAATTACGTAAAGGGTTTAACGTTACATCTTAAGTTGACAACAATGTCATCAATATAAATTAGATAAAATAAAGGGCCAAGAATTGACCCTTGTTGAACAGCTGCGTTTATATTTTTGAAATCAGAAAAATTCCCGCCAAAACTACCCTTTCTTTCCTATGTTTTTTTTAATATCTGTCCAATCATTTAATAATTATGCCTAATTTCAGCTTATATATCAACTCATCAGGCCAAACACGGTCGAATCCTTTGCTTATGTCACAAAACTCTATTCTAATTTTATTCCTTAAATCTAAGGCTTTCCCGATATCACGTTTATATTAAGTAATTTAATAACTGCAGAGTCACCAGCGGTAAAACCGGATTGATGTACAGTAAAAATGTTTATCTCGGAGAAAGTTTTGATGGTGATCAGATCACGACGACAGACCATTTTTGGTACAATTACACTAATATTTCGACATGCATGGCTGTGTCTATAAACAAATTATAAGAACACCACATGGTGATCATGTGATGTGTTTTGCTCAGGGTTAGTTATACGTTTGAAATATATCGAAGTCTGTATAAGCAAAAAATAGAGTTATTTTTCGACCTGTAGATCTAGTCCAGCTCTGGATGACGAAAGGGTTAAATGTTATAAATTATTTTGAGTAATTAAGTATAGTGCTGACGATTTCATTAACTATTATTAGTATCGACGAGTATTATTTATCGATTTTTGTTTCACCGATGAAAGGTTCCGAAAATAAGCCTTACTTGCCATACAGGATAAATGACTTTGAAAATAAGACGGCCTTGAAAATAGGCCTGATTCGAAAATTAAGCCTGGGATTTCTAACCAAAACAGAAAATAAGCCGCGGCTTATTATCGATATTTTAGGGTATGTACATGTACTGTATTTGAATACACAACGTTCTATTAATTCACCAACAAAGCTAAGTGAAATGGGTTTGTAATTAGATAAAATAGATCTGTCCCCTTTCTTTAAAAAACAGGCGTGACATTATCAGTTTTCAAGCTTTCATAATTTATTTTTCCCTTCTTTAAAAAGTTTTCGTGGATCAAGCCAGGACCAGTTGCCTTAGATATATTTAAAACAGCAATTGCATCGTTTACATCTTTCGATGTAATAGTGAGAATATCTAAGTGAGGAGGAGGAAATGTATTGCCCGGAGGAAGTGTAGCTTGTGATGTATCTATGGTAGACTATTCAGAAAAATAGGCGTTAAGTGCTTCTGCTTTACCTCTATTATCGTTTAATACTATACCTGTATTGTTACATTTTAATGGAGGTATAGAATGTGATTTTTTAGAGAAATGCGTAAAACTATTTGCTATTTTCCACCATTCGCGCGAAGAGCGTTTAGTCGATTTTAGCTATCTGCTATTCCATTTAGATAATCTATCTTAGCTTTTCTTATAGCACTAACACAAGAGTTTCATAGCTGTTTAAACTTATCCCAATGGGTTTGACTCCGTGTATATTTAGCTTTTCTGTGTATTCGTTTCCTTGTTCACCAAGTTTGATATTAAACAAATGATAATCATCCTAGTTATTTAACCATATCGTCCTTTTGAATGAGTGATTATATGTGTATTAGGAATATCGATATAGATATATACAGGACATTAGTATCTATTTAAAGCTGGTAAAAATGATTCCCCAACCACTACATTTTGAAATAAATTCATGTTATTGACTATAAATAAATCAAGTAAAGAAGAAGATGTTTCAGTAAAGATTATCTGTTCATTTACTAAATGTTGAATTTTCGCTGTTAAACAATGTATTAAAAATGCATGTTATCTCCTCGAACACATTATGGAATAATGAATGAAAATTGTTTCATTTAACATGTGAAAGTATGATGGCAGATTATCTTATTGAACCCTGGGTGATAATATGAATATGGAGTTACCTTGTTGAACCCAGAGTGATACTATAAATGTAGATTATGCTGTTAACCCAAACAAAATATCATAAATTACCCAGGGTAACATCATGAATGGAGAGAGTGTGTGATATACCGACATTTTGGCATTGCTATGTGTCAAATGTCTGCTACTTAAGTTAGTCTGACATAGATAGGTATAACGATTTATCATGTTTGAAGTTTTTTCCTTGTCTGTATGGCTTTCCTGATTTTACTCTGAGAGAGATAAGTAAAACGTTTTACCTTGTTTGAAGTTATTTTCCTTGATCTCCCTGGCTTTCATGATTTTACTTATTGTCTCTTTCAGGTTCAGAGCCAATGCCGGACCTGCCACCATATCTACCTTCGTCCCTTGTGAGGCGTAGGTAATAGGAACGACCTGGAAATATGTAACAACATATTGCTATCGTATCTAAGAGAGTGACGGTATTATAGAGATCGCAACTGCAGTCTACTGCAATTTCCCTTCTGATATCAAAAATAAAACAATGAATAAATCAATGAAATATTTCGCCGAAAGCGACTAGTATGGTATTTGTGCTATTAAGTCTAATTAGGCTTATAATTGACAACTTGAATTAAATCATGCTTTTACACTGTAAAATGATGCCTGACTTTTTTGTTCTTTGTTTCGGAAATTTTTGAAAACCTCCCATTTTCAATGACTTTTTTTTAGATATATTCTAGGCAAACAATCGTCTTTTGTATTTTTTTCTTAATTTGAAAATAAAAAAGTATGGCAGTTTGATTTTAATTGAAACGGAATAAAACAATTAAATCAAATTAAATACATTATAGACGTAATATCAGATTTTTTTGTTTTGTTTTATGTTTCCAATAAGTGGATTATTTCGACAGTGATAAAGATATAGTATTGATTTGATTTCTTTAAATGTATCAATCAGTCGTATACATGTATAAGTAAAACAAGCAGACTGAGGATTAACAAAAGACAGACAATTGAAAAACATCTTAAAACATCAGTTTAGAAAAATGCAAGTACAGCATATACTCAGTTATGAATATAAATCTGCATCATAGCGTATCTGCTTCATCCGTCTAATATTGGTTAGTAACGATAGAGGCCAAAAGCACAAAAATTGAGGAAGGAAGATTGATTCAAAACACAAGAAAACACACATACATGTATATACACATAAAAACGACAAAAATAAAACCCGAAGGTGCACTTGGTCCTTAATTTGAAACAATAAGCTGGAATAAAAGAGAATAAGGTTAAAAAAGATGAACGTATGTACATGTATATTATGAACCGTTAAATTTCAGATATGGCATGCGAGTTAAGGGGAAACTCGTGGACAAAAAAGTCCTCAAATAGGTCGTATAACCCAGAAATATCTAGGATTGGCAAAAAAAAAAAAAAAAAAATCCAAAGTGAATACAGATTTGGTAATAGAGAAAGATTAATATATAATATAGAAACAAACTTACCACTAATATCGCCGCCAATATCGCACTGGTACACGCCATGTCTACCTTTTAGGATGGTGAGAAATCAATTTAACAAAGAGCGAGTTAAGGACAGCGTTTTATACCATCAGTAATGATTTTTAATTATATGACATCTGTAAAATCTGTGTGGTGTGACCTTTTAGGAAATTGACCATTATATATAATTATTATATACATAAAAACATTTCTAATGTCAAAAACGTGCTTATTATGTGGACAGACAAACAAAAAACAGATGGAAACGTAAAACGGCGTTTGGAAGATTCTATTTAATCTACATTTTAAAGGGCACTGTGTTATATGGAACATGCTTATTGGAAAATGTTCAAGAAAATACCTAAATCAGGTCATCTGAAATGATGATAATGTAAACTTCTTCTGCTGCTGTACTCTCGTTTTTGAGTCAAGCCTTCTCCTCACAACATGATGGTCATAATAGCAACAATGATAAGTTGAAGTTATTGTATACCGCTAGAGTCTTAATCGTTATCTGTAGTTATCTGCCCTTTAGTTACCATCCATTGTTTCTCAACTCCATGTGGACAATACAGCTAGGTGTCCCCGTTTGGCGCTAAGATCTTTCACACGACATTTCTTTAACTGCCCTAACAATTACTGCTCAGTCCACTAAAACACAACTTGGTGAAATATCTTGTTCACATATACAACACAGCGCCCGTGCTGGGACTCGAACTAGAGACCCTTCGCTCCATTAGCCCTGCGTCCTACCACTGAACCACCATTCATCCGCGTACAACAATTTTTATTACAACGCAAATGAAATAAATTGTGTAAGCATAATTGTAGACAATTCGTTTTGGAATTGAATATGTTCTTAATCTTTTCTCACATCTAGAATTAATTTCGTCCATGTAAATGAAAATAATATGTAGTTCTTGGTGCGATTTAGCGAGAAGAGACTCACACGAAGAAAACATTTTGGATGTTACTGGTCTGATAGAATCAAATAGATGACATTTGCAACTAATTTCGTACAAATGTCATGGAAAAGCCTTATATGAACGCTAAGATCTGACTCAGCAGGCGCTCATGTTTATTCATGTACTTTTATGATAATCACGTGATGTTTCCTGTCGTCTGCTCTGTACTGCTGTATACCAAAGCAGGGATGTTCTTGGGGTTATAATGATTGGTATTAAGTGCAAGCAGGCTCATACAAATTGGGTTCATTTACCGGAAACCTCATTAACGAAACGTCAAATCTTGTCATCACCTTTGTTGACATACGTAATAATTTTCTCGATTTGATAATTATGCTGACTAGATGCAATAGATTAATGCTAATATTCATGCTTAATATACATGTTATTATCCTTGGTGTAGATTTAAATGTCCTAAAATCAGTTACGTTCCATATTCTTGATAAGAGCCTGCTACAGAAACAATGGAATTTTGTTTACGAATCAATTTCACCAAAACCAGGTGTTATTTCTAGCAAACTAAGAGACGACCAATAAGATATGTACAAAATAATCTAAAAGGTCCCAGGGGCCTGTGCTTTGGCCTACTTAGTGTTGCCCACCAGAGGTTGTTTGGATCATGTTGGTTCGTGGGCAAAATTCAATTGTTCACTTAGTCCTTTCTCAAGTGGCATATTAAAGTCGAAAATTAATAATAACGAAACTATAATTCAAATTCAAAATTGATTAAACGAGGGGAAACTTTAAGCAAAAGTATAGAATTAATTGGAGACCCCTGGAAAAGTACGATACGACCAGGCGGTCTGGAAGACTGATATAACAAGGATGGATAGTATTGCAACAGCAATACAAAGTCCCCTGCCTGAGCTAGAAGTGCACCTATTCATTTCCCATTTTTTTTGAAAATGGTTTTTCGAAAAAAACAAAACAAATGTGGTATGCACAACTATACTGATCATGTATACCAAGTTTCGTTAAGATCGGAGTAGTACTTTAGGAGGAGTTGTCTGGACAATTATTGCGTGACGGACGGGCGGACGGAGGGTAAACCTATAGTCCCCCCGTTTTTCAAACGGCAGGGGACTAATTACGAAATACACAAGTCTTTGTTAATGAATTGTTATCTATTTACCGTGCCGTTAGTTATTGCCAATATCAAAATAAAGAAATCATATTCTGAAACAAACGCAATGCTTTGAAAGAGTTTGGCACAATGAACTACTTTAAAGTTGGAATTAGATTGTGTCAAATATAATAGTTTAAACTGTTTTCAAAACTTTTCATCATTCCGAAATTAGATTACTATCTGAAGGTTATGCATCAAAATGTTCCAGCAGGGATTCCACAAGGATCGGTTCTTAGTCCGTTGTTGCTGAATTGCAAGAGTTTGTGTAACCTTGGTTACAAATTATGTATAAATATATCAATTTGCTGAAATTGGCTTTTGTTACACAACAGTGTATGGATAGTGTGCCATGCATATGGGCTCTATGACCTGTATTCATTTATGATGATTCCAATTTCACCAAGAATTTATCTTCAATAGTTTCCCTTATTTAATATCAATATTCCAATTTCACCAAGTATGTATTCTCAATAGTTTACCTTATATAATATCAATACCCCCTTACCGTATGTTCTTAATAATTAGCAGACAAGAAGTTGCTTACTCTTTTTACCTATACCTATCAGACAAATGTATGTATGTGTCCGTGTTTCTTACCACCTACTGTCATAGTGAGGACTCAGATAGGATATGCATGATCTCCTATCATATTGAAAATGTTTTTCTTTTTTTTTCTTTTTCCTGTCATTAAAACTATTTGCTAAAAGTGAAACATTAACCACGTTTCTCAAAGTAGAATTATGTATAACCTGACCTTTTCGAAAAAGTATCTTCCGAAAAAGTAAAATTTATATCTATAGTTGCTGCTTCCACTTTAAAAATTTAGTCTTAAATGTAGAGTAAAGGATTTTTTTTTTTCAAATTGAATTTTAACATCTGAGCAATCATGAGTACCAGTGCTGCCTATTAGAATAAAGCCATTTTAATGTGATACTTTTTCAGTATAAGGAGTTTCTTGGAGGTTTAACCGGAATCTGTCAATTGATGTCAAGGTTAAATTACGTCGATGTCAGCAAAAATACTTATTTGAACGTCATTTTGATGTTGGATAAGCTAGACTACTTTACTGTGGATGAAACCGGAGTGCCCATGGAAACCCACGTGATCGAACAGGCGACACAAAACCTTTTTTTACTACCGATCGGGGAATCAATCCTTCTAGAGCATGCCAAGAATGAATCGCGTATTGAAAGCAAAATCATATCTTATCATTTTACGTCTATTTTATAATTAGACTTAACAATAAAACGGTATAAATTGCCCTCGATGTCATCACATATCACTACGGATGCATCTGATGAATAGTTGAAGAGATACTGTATACCATTTCACAGTAAAAGAAAAGACACCAGTCTAACCAACATTACTTAAAGGTTTCCTTATCGGTTTTTCCCTGAAATCCAACAATGCTTACGTTTTGGTTATCTTATTTGAGGAATTCGTTGATTTAAGGGAATGTAAAAGAAACATGGGACATGACAAATTTCGCGGGAATGACGAGGAAGATAGCTTGAGAAGGTAAGCTCCCTGATACTAACTATTATACATACAGCATTTATGTATAATACGTAAATTATTTATAATGGAAATATGTTTAAAATTTGTTTATTTTACTTCCAAATAAATGTCAGTAACATTAGGGAATATCAAATTATAGACAGTTCTGTCGAATAACATGTAAATCATATGCAGTGAAATTGCGCTTTAATCTTGTTTATTTTACTTTCAAATAAATGTCAGTAACATTAGGGCATCTCAAATTATAGAAAGCTCTATCGTATATTTCAATGTGACATGGTCATTTACATTCTTCATGAGTAATGGTCGAACAAAGATACATGTAGTACAGATATGCTATATGGTACAATAAATCTCGTATTGAATAGAAACAAATTTAAAGTTTATATTCATCACGTCATAAAATTTATTTTTAACACGTAAACGAAAAACGCGTTTCCATGACGATTTTGAAGCACATTTGAAACCAATTTTCTGTTATGCAAATAATATGATATGCAGATATGTGACGTCATTTTGATATCAATTTATGATATCATGATAGGTAATAAATCATCATTCATGACATTAAAATCATGACATGAGCGTTTACTAGTATACAAAATTATATGTGATACATTGTGATGGAGCTGTGATGGTGTTTTCATATTTAATATCATTTTAATACAGAAGTATTATATCACATTATATCATATAAAGAGAAAACAAAACAAATCTTTGCGCCATTGTTTTAACTGTAAAATTGTTGTTTACATCTGAGGAATAACTGTTGCTGAATATTTCCGGGTAAAATTTTGTTCCTATATATATTTTCGTTTATGAGTTGCGAGGTTCGGTCATAGTTCTGTACATTTGTACATGTATATTTCACATTGAGATATGGTACCTTGAGATTATTTAGGTAGGTTTTCACAAATAAACATATGATACCTTGAGATTATTTAGGTAGGTTTTCACAAATAAACATATGATACCTTGAGATTATTTAGGGAAGTTTTCACAAATAAACATATGATACCTTGAGATTATTTAGGGAAGTTTTCACGCATAAACATATGATACCTTGAGATTATTTAGGGAAGTTTTCACAAATAAACATATGATACCTTGAGATTATTTAGGGAAGTTTTCACGCATAAACATATGATACCTTGAGATTATTTAGGGAAGTTTTCACAAATAAACATATGATACCTTGAGATTATTTAGGGAAGTTTTCACGCATAAACATATGATACCTTGAGATTATTTAGGGGAGTTTTCACACATAAACATATGAAACCTTGAGATTATTTAGGGAAGTTTTCACAAATAAACATATGATACCTTGAGATTATTTAGGGAAGTTTTCACACATAAACATATGATACCTTGAGATTATTTAGGGAAGTTTTCACAAATAAACATATGGTACCTTGAGATTATTTAGGGAGGTTTTCACAAATAAACATATGGTACCTTGAGATTATTTAGGGGAGTTTTCACACATAAACATATGGTACCTTGAGATTATTTAGGGGAGTTTTCACACATAAACATATGATACCTTGATATTATGTAGGGAAGTTTTCACAAATAAACATATGATACCTTGTGATTATTTAGGGAAGTTTTCACAAATAAACATATGATACCTTGAAATTATTTAGGGAAGTTTTCACGCATAAACATATGATACCTTGAGATTATTTAGGGAGGTTTTCACACATAAACATATGATACCTTGAGATTATTTAGGGAAGTTTTCACGCATAAACATATGATACCTTGAGATTATTTAGGGAAGTTTTCACGCATAAACATATGATACCTTGAGATTATTTAGGGAGGTTTTCACACATAAACATATGATACCTTGAGATTATTTAGGGAAGTTTTCACACATAAACATATGATACCTTGAGATTATTTAGGGAGGTTTTCACACATAAACATATGAAACCTTGAGATTATTTAGGGAAGTTTTCACACATAAACATATGGTACCTTGAGATTATTTAGGGAAGTTTTCACAAATAAACATATGATACCTTGAAATTATTTAGGGAGGTTTTCACACATAAACATATGATACCTTGAGATTATTTAGGGAAGTTTTCACGCATAAACATATGATACCTTGAGATTATTTAGGGAAGTTTTCACACATAAACATATGGTACCTTGAGATTATTTAGGGAAGTTTTCAAAAATAAACATATGATACCTTGAGATTATGTACTAATAATGAAAACCCTTGTGGATAGACCATGTGTTTGCCATCTACTACACCTGTACACATACTATTCATATGTATACTGACAGTGTTATGATGTTATCACACATGTACATGTGCATTACTTAGAAAGAAAATAATTAGCGCACGTGAGAATTGTACACTGGTTGTATACACTGTAGTTTTATTTGGTGGATTTCGTAATAAATACATGATTATGACATATATTTGTTCATTTGTTTACTGCTATTTACAAGAAAAATTAAATCTTAATTCTCACACATTTCTCTCCTGGTAAAAATTAGACAGAAACCAGAGATCCTGCGATAAAGAACGGTCTCATGACTTTGTCTTCAATATCATATTGTTTTTGGTTGTAAAATGTTTGTCATTTTGATATTTTACTTTAAAATATTCACATTCAACCACATTTTTTTTATTTGAAAATACTCTATAAATAGAATTCCATAGGCTTAAAATATCTATTGGATTTGCTTTTACTATCTAATAATGGCAGGCTTAAATCATCTGCCAATTCGGATCATTCGAATGATGGTTATGCGTTTCGTCAAAATTGTATCCTCATTGAACAGGCATCATTATGTAAACGTTTCACGGCATTCGGTTGATTTATTGCATAAGAGATGCACCTTCCATATAATCAGTCGTGGTAAGATAACATTCATCTTTAATTTGTGTTTGTATGATAAAATTATTGAAGCACTTTGACGAGAAATAACTTAACGGAACAAATATTCGTGAGCTATGTTATTTATTGACTCATAATATCATAACAATGTGTTATCAAAAAGGTGTACGTCCGTTCCGCGCTCGTGTCTTTCCGTCCTCTTCACCTTATCCATGTTTATGTCGTCCTGTCTCACCTACCAAAAAATAAAGAAATAAATAAATACATCAATAAATAAAAATAAATAAATAAAATAAGTAAATAAAGAAGGAAATAAAAAGGCAAAATAAATAAACAAATAATAAATCAATAAAAATAATAAATAAGTAAAATAAATATAATAAACATGAATTTAAAATAAATAAAATGAATAAATAATAAATAAATAAATAAATAAATAAACAACAAAAGTTATGTACTAGTACATTTCCTAAAGAAATGGTTACAAGATTAATGATTACAATGATACATGAATTGTGAGATGAGTTTTGAGGTATATACAGTATTCATTAAAACGTAAGTCAAGCTTATTAATAACTACAAATCCTACTAGAGAAAAGCGATATTGAGTAAAGGGGGCAAAATGACAGATCGACATGGAAACCCTGAAACATACTAGGAAAACACAACCAGGTACCCCTGATTGATAATGAAAGTTATTTTTCAATATTTCTGCAAAACAGATTGGCAATCTTGTTCATTGGTGCTTATTGACGAAGAAATGAAAATTCATGTAGTTTGTAATACCTCAGAATACAGATTTTCACTTCATTTCGGTTTAACGAGTTCCCGGTGGCCCATTCTTTCCTGAAACAGAGTTGAAGCGGTATGATCTTATAGAACATTTACTATATATTCCTGTTAAAACAAAAAATAAACCATATCTAGAATTTTAGTTTTATTTTAAGGCGCGCAATACCTATTGTCTGTATTATTTGAACAATCGAACATGAATAATATTTGTCTACTTTATCTATGTTCACGTGGTTTTAATCATTGTATTTATAAAAACAAAACCAGTTTATTCCACAATAAACAAGTAATGATATTCACACGACATTATTACTATTACATACCACCCGGAGATGTTCCATTCAGAGACGACGAAGAGCTATTGCGAAATATGTTATATCAACTTTTGTCAATAACTCTCGTTGGCCCGGATCGACCGGAACAACCAGAGAAAACCCACATGGTCGGGCAGGAAGTAAGAATGTTTAAAATATTATTTCATTGTCAAGAAATAGGTTCTTATCTACACCAGGGCCCAGTTGTTCAAAAGGTGATTAGGCTAATCACATTTTAACAAAAATTTTCAACTCCTGATATAATAATCTCTGTTAGAGCTAACTTGACTGAACTTGATGAAATTCTGTAATCCTTTATTCTCTTCCAACTGGCATAATTTAAAGATGATATAACAAATGAGAAATGAAATTTTCACTAATCAAGTGATTAAGCTAATCGCCTTTGCAATTTTCATTCAATTTAGCAACTCAAAATACCCAAGGAATCGAAATACATTTCCCAGGTTGATACGATTTCCTAGAACTACCCCTTACGGTATTAAGTATAAATATGTATTGACGGTGAACTATATTCGACACTGGTATATAACTAGTTAGAAGCCTATAATTACCTGCTGCATGAAACCATGTTTCTCTTCCACTGAACAAATTTCCAAAGTTAAGAGCACGCTTCAGTTTTTCCTCATTACTGAGTTTTTTCACGGAGTCAGCTTTGGTGCCAGGAGACCCGTGATCGAGGCTCTTGGTGACGTCACGTTTGAAGTTCAAACCTGTCAATGAATACGTCAATTTGTCAAAGAAGAGAACGTCATGTGAAATAGCATTTAATCAATGATAGTTTTCTTCGGGTATTTATTAGGGTAAAATTCGCAAGAAGGGACAGTAGTAAATTTAGCTTGTTATTGTTCATTTAGCATAAAAAAGGCTAGTGTTCTTAAAACATACAAGAGGTTACATTTCTATTCCTGTAAGAAATATTACCGTTCTTTTCACGTAAAAAGTAACTCGAAAATAACATCACTAAAAGTGATGTATTGCATTGTCACGGGGGATACCCTGATGTAACTGTAGTTACCCACATCCAATATGGATAAAGATGAAAAACATTGATAATTCACATCAGTTAATACTCACCGTTTCCGCCCTGCGCCATATTGGTTGTGAGTAACTACAGTTACCCGTATCAGGTTATCCCCCGTGATTGTGCGGCTGGGTAAGATATTTGTGTTATTAGATAAAGGAGTATTGTTAAATATGTTTCCAGACAACAACTTGGCATATGTACAAAATACAAATAGCTCCATTATGGTTATCGGTCATTTAAAGAGTCATCGTTGTCAAATTAACAAGACATTGTATATGTTTATATAAATAATAGCACATAGGTGTCAAACGCGTGATTAACACAGCTCACGAATGCGGAGCTTTCTGATTGGCTAATTTTATTACGGTCTTTTTGCTTTCTAAATTTGCATTGTTGTTTGACTGAAAAATGTTATCAGTGAGAAACAACAAAAGTGTTGTGTTTCATTACAGTAACATGTTCATTGATATCGGTCCACATATTAGCTGGAATTGTCCGGATAGGATATTCCGGATTTTCGGACATCAGACAGGGTAGACGATTCCAGCATACCGACAATTTAATTTCCATTCAATTTAGCAACTCAAAATACCCAAGGAATCGTAATACATTTCCCAGGTTGATATGATTCCCTAGAACTACCCTTACGATATTTAGTATATACAAATCTTGACGGTGAAATATATTCGACACTGGTATATAGCTAGTTAGAATCCTATACTTACCTGCTGCATGAAACCATGTTTCTCTTCCATTGAACAAATTTCCAAAGTTAAGAGCACGCTTCAGCTTTTCCTCATTACTGAGTTTTTTCACGGAGTCAGCTTTGGTGCCAGGAGACCCATGATCGAGGCTCTTGGTGACGTCACGTTTGAAGTTCAAACCTGTCAATGAATACGTAAATTTGTCAAAGAAGAGAACGTCGTGTGAAATAGCATTTAATCAATGATAGTTTTCTTCGGGTATTTATTAGGGTAAAATTCGCAAGAAGGGACAGTAGTAAATTTAGCTTGTTATTATGCATTTAGCATAAAAAAAGCTAGTGTTCTTAAAACATACAAGAGGATACATTTTTATTCCTGTAAGAAATATTACCGTTCTTTTCACGTAAAAAGTAACTCGAAAATAACATCACTAAAAGTGATGTATTGCATTGTCACCGGGGATACCCTGATGCAACTGTAGTTACCCACATCCAATATGGATAAAGATGAAAAACATTGATAATTCATATCAGTTAATACTCACCGTTTCCGCCCTGCGCCATATTGGTTGTGAGTAACTAAAGTTACCCGCATCAGGTTATCCCCCGTGATTGTGCGGCTGGGTAAGATACTTGTGTTATTAGATAAAGGAGTATCATCAAATATGTTTCCAGACAACAACTTGGCATATGTACAAAATACAGATAGCTCCATTATGGTTGTCGGTCATTTAAAGAGTCATCGTTGTCAAATTAACAAGACATTGTATATGTTTATATAAATAATAACACATATATGTCAAACGCGTGATTAACACAGCTCACGAATGCGGAGCTTTCTGATTGGCTAATTTTATTACGGTCTTTTTGCTTTCTAAATTTGCATTGTTGTTTGACTGAAAAATGTTATTAGTAGGAAACAACAAAAGTGTTGTTTTTCATTGCAGTAAAGTGTTCATTGATATCGGTCCACATATTAGCTGGAATTGACCGGATAGGATATTCCGGATTTTCGGACATCAGACAGGGTAGACGATTCCAGCATACCGACAATTTAATTTCCATTCAATTTAGCAACTCAAAATACCCAAGGAATCGTAATACATTCCCCAGGTTGATATGATTCCCTAGAACTACCCCTTACGATATTTAGTATATACAAATCTTGACGGTGAAATATATTCGACACTGGTATATAGCTAGTTAGAATCCTATACTTACCTGCTGCATGAAACGATGTTTCTCTTCCACTGAACAAATTTCCAAAGTTAAGAGCACGCTTCAGTTTTTCCTCATTACTGAGTTTTTTCACGGAGTCAGCTTTGGTGCCGGGAGACACATGATCGAGGCTCTTGGTGACGTCACGTTTGTAGTACAAACCTGTCAATGAATACGTAAATTTGTCAAAGAAGAGAACGTCGTGTGAAATAGCATTTAATCAATGATAGTTTTCTTTTGAATGTTTATAGGGGGTAAAATTCGCAAGAAGGGACAGTTGTAAATTTAGCTTGTTATTGTTCATTTAGCATAAAAAAGCTAATGTTCTTAAAGCATACAAGAGGATACATTTCTATTCTTGTAAGAAATATTACCGTTCTTTTCACGTAAAAAGTAACTCGAAAATAACATCACTAAAAGTGATGTATTGCATTGTCACGGGGGATAACCTGATGCAACTGTAGTTACCCACATCCAATATGGATAAAGATGAAAAACATTGATAATTCACATCAGTTAATACTCACCGTTTCCGCCCTGCGCCATATTGGTTGTGAGTAACTACAGTTACCCGCTTCAGGTTATCCCCTGTGATTGTGCGGCTGGGTAAGATACTTGTGTTATTAGATAAAGGAGTATTATCAAATATGTTTCCAGACAAAACTTGGCATATGTACAAAATACAGATAGCTCCATTATGGTTGTCGGTCATTTAAAGAGTCATCGTTGTCAAATTAACAAGACATTGTATATGTTTATATAAATAATAACACATATATGTCAAACGCGTGATTAACATAGCTCACGAATGCGGAGCCTTCTGATTGGCTAATTTTATTACGGTCTTTTTGCCTTCTTAATTTGCATTGTTGTTTGACTGAAAAATGTTATTAGTGGGAAACAACAAAAGTGTTGTTTTTCATTGCAGTAAAGTGTTCATTGAAATCGGTCCACATATAAGCTGGAATTGTCCGGATAGGATATTCCGGATTTTCGGACAGACAGAGAGGGTAGGCGATTTCAGCATACCGACAATTTCCCTGAGGGGATAGATCCAAATATAACATAACTAAATATTTAATGCCGGAGTGTATCAGGCTGATATATAAAGTGGGTTCAGTTTCTTTCCTTTACTTATAATTTTCCATAGGAAAGCGTTAAAGAATTTAAGGAAAGTTTTATTAACAAAGAATGCTTCCTTAGATTTTCTTATTCTTGCATATGGACATTTTTTAAGTTAAGAAATTTTCAACTTTTCCTAAACTGCTGTAATTCTTTCCTATGAAAAATTTTAAGCTAAGAAATTTTCAATTTTTCTTTAAAATTCGGTCAATCTTATATAAGGAAAATTTCAGATTCAGAAATTTTCAATTTTTCCTTCAATTGTGTAATTCATTCAGTTGGAAAATTTTAAGTTACAATCAAGTTTTTTCTTAAATTCTGTAATTCTTTGCTATGGAAATTTTAAAGCTTTAAGCTGATGAAATGCCACCCACTCTAAACTTAACTTTGAATATTAGTAATAGTGTCGGCTACTTACATGCACCACACGATTCCTGACAGTGTGGAATCATGTATTCAGGGTTAATAAAACATTCTCCTTGGTTCGCCCATTCTCGACAATGTGTGTCTGTGTCGTAGCAGCTTGAGATACAAGCTATATAAAGAGATCATTAATCAAGTTCTAATCATTCTTATCACAAAAGCAGATACAGTTGATGTAAAGAAACTCATTATTTGGTAGCTTGCTAAGATCTTTCTGTAATTATTTTACAATGTTTAAGTATAATGCTGTGAATGAAATAAAGTAAATAAATAAAAGATTTTATAAAAGATACACAGGGTAGCAATACATTTAAGAATCAAGTGCTTCAAAACAGTAAAATCGAAAACGAATTAAACTTTGAAACAGATATTTCGTCTTTGCAGGACCGTATGAAAAGAGGATTCGAAAACTAAATTTTTAGTTTTTTTATTTATGTATTTATTTATTTTATTATCATTTTTTATTTTTTGGCATTTGTTTTTGTTTTGTTTATCAGAATGAGATTGTGCCATAAAACATTTGAAAAACATGTCAGTGCTGTTTTATCATTGTGGTTTTTCTGAACTATCAATAGCTTTCTTCTAAGAGTAAGAAAATTATCACCACCATGACACTTTTATTTCACTTCGCCTGTTCAACACAACTACTTTCTTTTGAAAAATACGAATTAATTTTGCAATGGTAGTTAGCTACGATCTAAGAAACGTGTATGTTTGTTTTTTCTTCTGAAATCTGTGAAATGACAATCTTCGGTATCGTTTTCATCAAAAGTGTCCATCGGATATCGCATTTATGTTTGCACTGCGATAGTTGACGCTTAACTATCAACTGAAAAGAGCTAATTACGATAACCGCTAAAATATGAAAGTTTACAATAGCTACTTACGCATACCACAGGAATACGGACAGTTTTCTAGCATATAAACTGGGTTATTGGTGCATTCTCCAGAGAACGCCCAGGATTCACAATGAACATGAGTGTCATGACACCCTGGAATAAAGCAATGAAAATAATTCCAACCCTTTAATTAACACAATATTAACCCATTAACGAACCCATTAATGAACGCATTAATGAACCCAATATTAATCCATTAACGTACACATTAATGAATCCATTAATAACCCATTAATAACCAATTAACGAACACATTAATGAACCCATTAACGTACACATTAATGAATCCATTAATAACCCGTTAACGAACCCATTAATAACCGATTAACGAACACATTAACGAACATATTAATGAACACATTAATGAATCCATTAATAACCCATTAACGTACACATTAACCGACACATTAATAACCCATTAACGAACACATTAATAACCCATTAACGTACACATTAACGAACATATTAATGAACCCATTAACGAACCCATTAATAACCCATTAACGAACATATTAACGAACCCATTAATAACCCATTAACGAACATATTAACGAACCCATTAACGAACCCATTAACGAACACATTAATGAATCCATTAATAACCCCTTAACGAACACATTAATGAACCCATTAACGAACACATTAATGAACCCATTAACGAACACATTAATGAATCCATGAATAAACCCAACATTCTTACAATGTCTGTTAAAACATAAAATGAAAACAAAATCTACTCTATCGGCAAAATTAACATTTTAGTAAAAGGAATATTAATTTCTCTTCAAAAGAAAATAGATTATATTGACTTAAATCTACATATTTAATATAAATGGAAAGAAATCGTGTAATAGTAATGATGTACATCTAATATATTTTAATTCAATTTGGTTTGACACTTTGGTCATAGAAAAGGGTTTCAATTGGTTCAAATTTTGCTGGCGCATAATGTGTACACATATACAATATATGACAGACCCACACCTATCATAGCAAGAAAATATGAACGAGGGGAAACTATGTCGATTTAAGAAGTGTAAAACAATATGGTCTCATTACGTCCGTCCAGAACGGAATACATCTCTATTTATGTATATGATAACATATTGTGACGTCACAATAACAATATATAATACACAGTAACAGATTTTTCTCTAAAAACGAATTAAACAATATTACAAGCAAGGTTACCTGAATATGAATATGGATCGGTCATCCTTTTCAGGGCTTTTTCACTTCCTGTAGTAAAGAACAAGTATAGTTAATGTGTATCACATTTAAACATGGTAGTATTCAAGGGACATTGTGAGGATCATCATATCTAAACATGAACACAGGCAAAAAAGTCAAATTCATTTGAACATTTCCGGGTCAAATTACCTGAATTTGACCTGAAATTTACTTCAAATTAACCTGAAATTGACCTGAAATTTTATTTATGTGGAATTGACCTTATTTTCAGGTCGTTTTCAGGTCAATTTCAGGTCAATATCTTTTCAGATCAAATTTACCTCAAGATATTTTACCTGTGTACCTGTTAAGAAATAAAAGTGTTGTTTTTTTTTAAATCATGTTAATCAAGACTATAACGTTATGCTTTTTGTGATATCTGAATGAAAAGTGATGACGTCCCGATTTACAATGTCACATAAAACGTCAGCATTTGTGTGCACATTCCACGCTCCATCGAATAACAACTTAATCAAAGATGGTATTCATATTACTCTTCACCAGAAAAAGGGTAGGTGGTCATTTCTTAACAGGTACAATATCAACTATTTACTATTTTACAACTATTTTACTCTGAGATATATAAGTATAATGTTTTACCTTGTTTGAAGTCCTTTTCCTTGGCCTCATTACTTTTAGGATTTTACTCTGAGATATATAAGTATAATGTTTTACCTTGTTTGAAGTCCTTTTCCTTGGTTTCCCTGGCTTTCATCATTTTACTTATTGTGTCTTTCATATTGATAAGGGATGCTGGACCTGCCGCCATTTCACCAAACGGAAAGCCGTCTAGCTTCACTACCTTGGCGGCAGAGATAATAGGAAGCAACTGAAAGTATGTAAACAATATATAAACAACGCATACAGAAGGGAGACAGGTTAACAGTGGACACAACCCAAGCATCCCAGGTGTCGGCCTTCTGTATAATATTCGAGGGAATACTTGAGAAGAAAGAAAGGAATATTTGAATATATTGAAACAGCACTTCAACAATTGTATTTCAAATTGTTACTTTATTACATTTTTTTCAAACATGATACTTAGCAGATATTTCAATCATACTTAGATGCAGTTACATGCACATTTTCAACATAATAAATTATTGATGTTTACTGTATACAAAAAAAACATTGTCTCTGAGCTGAAACCTGCTGAAAAAGAGAAACATTTTGAAATAAGCTCCGCCCATTTCTTTTTATAGTCTCGCCCCCCCCCCCCCCCCCCCCCCCCCCCCCCCCCCCTTTAAGTGAACGATTCGATATTTATTGCCCAAATACGACTAAGAGGGGTAATACTGTTGTGCTCCGATTCCATCTGTCCGTCTGTCCGTACTCACTCAACACCCTTGTGGGGTGCATTCGTCAGCTATAGGAGTATTTTCGTTTTTTTTGCCCATAAATCAACATTAGATCTCACTGCGCATGTGCTATTTTAGCGACGGAATGAACGGAAATAAATACAGATTTTGAAATTCTGATCGACTTGCGCTGTGCACCCCACAAGTTTACAGACAAAACACTACACCCCACTAGTCGACCTTGGCCGTCCGTCCGTCCGCCTCAATATGGGTTTGACATTTAAGCGAGTTTTTAGCGTCCTACTACATGGAGAAGGACATCTCTACAATGATTATCATAGTATTTTATATCACTCTCAGGCCCTATATGTGTTTAGGAGCTGATGTTAAGAATTTTTATTACATTGAGACTTGTAATAGGAAAACCACCCAGAGATATCAAAGTTTTGTTTTCTTTTCAAATGACACACCATCCATCAATATAAAACAAATTCGAATTACACACCACCCATCGATATAAAAGTTTTTTTCGAATAACACACCACCTGTACCAAACATTTTTCAAATGACACACCAGCCATCAGCATCAAAGATTTTTCGAATGACACACCAACCAGATTTTTTCAAATGACACACCAGCCATCGATATCATATTTATCAAAAGACACACCACTGCATAGCACATTTAAATATATATTTGGTTGTAGAGGAAGACACAAATTCAGACGAACATTGAAAGACAGAGAGTAGAAGTATTATATAGATAAAAACTTACCACCACTACCATCACAAGCATTGGCCTGATGTACTCCATGTCTGCCTTCAACGATGGTGAAAAACGAGACAACCAGACAGCGAGATTTAAACGGTATTTATACCATCAGGGATGCGTTTTAGCTTGTGACATATATTAAATCTGTGTGAACTTTTAGAAAATTGTCCATTATATGTAATTACGTATCGCTAAACAACTTTAAAGTCAAATATGCGCATACTGAAGATACAATTTGTAGCATTTATTTAACGTCGTTCACAAAATCAACATTCACTATTATCTACTGCAGTATGGTATTTGTGCTATTAAGTCTAATTAGGCCTATAATTGACAACTTGCATTAAATAATGTTTTTTTTCTAACTACAGCTGTATTAAATTTATATATAGTAAAATGATGCCTGACTTTTTTGTTCTTTGTTTTGGCAATTTTTGAAAACCTCCCATTTTCAATGACTTTTTTAGACATATTTTAGACAAACAACCGTCTTTTGTATTTTTTTCTTAATTAGAAAATAAAAAAAAGTGTGGCAGTTTGATTTTAATTGAAATGGAATAAAACAATTAAATCAAATTAAATATATTATAGACGCAATATCAGAATTTTTTGTTTTGTTTTTTGTTTCCAATAAATGGATTATTTCGACAGTGATAAGATATAGTATTAATTTGATTTATTTAAATGTATCAACAGGGGTATATTAGTAAAACTAGCAGACTGAGGATTAACAAAAGACAGAAAAATTAAAAACATCTTTAAACATCAGTTTAGAAAAATGCAAGTACAGCATATACTCGGTTATGAAAATAAAACTGCATCATAGCTTTATCTGCCTCATCCGTCTAATATTCGCTAGTAACGATAGAGGCCAAAAGCACAACGATTGAGGAAGGAAGATTGAACATTCAAAGGGGTCTTAACACATGAAAACACACACATATATATACATAAAAACGACAAAAATAAAAACCGAAGGAACACTTGATCCTTAATTTGAAACAATATGCAGGATTAAAAGAAAATAAGATTAAAATATATGAACGTATGTATATTATGAACTGACGAATTTCATATATGGCATGCGGGTTAAGGGGAAACTCGGGGACAAAAAGTCCTCAAACAGGTTTATAACCCAGAAATATTTAGGATTGGCAAAAGAAATATCGAAGTAAATACAGATTTTATAAAAGAGAAAGTTTACCAAGTGGATACGTACAAATATATAATATAGAAAAAAAAAAAAAAAAAAAAAAACTCCTACCTTTTAGGATGGTGAGAAATCAATTTACCAAAGAGCGAGTTAAGGACAGCGTTTTATACCATCAGTAATAATTTTTAATTATATTACATCTGTAAAATCTGTGTGGTGAGACCTATTAGGAAATTGACCATTATGTATAATTATCATATACATAAAAACATTTCTCATGTCAAAAACGTGCTTATTGTGTGGACAGACAAACAAAAAACAGATGGAAACATATAACGGGATTTGGAAGATTCTACCACATTTAAATTGTAAAGGGTACTGTGTCATAGAGAGCATGCTTATCGGAAAATGTTCAAGAAATACCTAAATCAGGTCATCTGAAATTATGGTAATGTAAACTTCTCTGCTGTTTTACTCTCGTTTTCGAGACAAACCATTTGCGTGTAGTTATCTGCCCTTTAGCTACTATCCATTGTCTTTTTCAATTCCATGTGGACAATACAGCTGGGTGTCCCCGTTTGGCGCTAAGATCTTTCTTTAACTGCCCTCTCAAGTACTTATTTACAGCTCAGTCCACTAAAACACAACTTGGTGAAATATCTTGTTCACATATACAACACAGCGCCCGTGCTGGGACTCGAACTAGAGACCCTTCGCTCCCTTAGCCCTGCGTCCTACCACTAGACCACCATTCCTCCGTGTACAGCAATTTGTATAACAACGCAAATGAAATAAATTGTGTAAACATAATTGTAGACAATTCGCTTTGGAATTGAATATGTTCTTAATTTTTTGTAACGTCTAGAATTTATTTCGTCCATGTAAATGAAAATAATATATAGTTCTTGGTGCGATTTAGCGAGAAGATACTCGCATGAAGAAAATATTTTGGATTTGACTTGTCTGATAGAATCAAATAGATGACATTTGCAACTGATTTCGTACAAATGTCATGGAAATGCCTTATATGATCGCTAAGATCTCACTCAACAGGCGCTCATGTTTATTCATGTAGTTTTATGATAATCACGTGGTGTTGCCTGTCGTCTGCTCTGTAATGCTGTACACCAAAGCGGGGATGTTCCTGGGGTTATAATGATTGGTATTTTAAAGTGCAAACAGGTTCATACAAATTGAGTTCATTTACCGAAAACCTCATTAACGTAACGTCACATCTTGTCATCATCATTGTTGACATACGTAATAATTGTCTCGATTTGATAATTATGCTGACTTGATGTAATAGATTGATACTAATATTCATGCTCATATAGATGTTATTGGTGTAGATTTAAATGTCCTAAAATGAGTTACTTTCCATATTTTTGATAAGGACCTGTTACATGAACAATTGTATTTTTTACGAATCAATTTGTCCAAAATCAGGTGCTTTTTGTAGCAAACATAGAGACAGCACATAATATATGCATAAAAATCTAAAAGGTTCCAGGGACCTGTGCTTGGGCCTACTTAGTGTTGCCCACCAGAGGTTGTTTGGATCATGTTGGTTCGTGGGCAAAATTCAATTATTCCTTTAGTCCTTTCTCAAGTGGCATATTAAAGTCGAAAATAAATAATAAGGAAACTAATTCAAATTCAAAATTGATTAAACGAGGGAAAATTTTAAACAAAAGTATATAATTAATTGGAGACCCCTGGAAAAGTACAATACGACCAGGCGGTCCGGAGGAGTGATATAATTTCGAAATACATTAGTCTTTATAAATCAATTGTTACCTATTTACCGTGCCATTGTTTATTGCTAATATCAAAATAAAGAAATCATATTCAAAATCTGAGACAAATACAATGCTTTTGAAAGAGTTTGGCACAATGAACTACTCTAAAGTTTCAAATGTAATCTTTTAAACTGTTTTCAAAACTTTTCATCACACAGAAAGTAGATTACTAACTGAAGGTTATGCATCAAAATGTTCCAGCTGGAATTCCACAAGGATCGGTTTTTAGTCCGTCGTTGCTGATTTGCAAGAGTTTGTGTAACCTTGGTTACAAATTATGTATAAATATATCAATTTGCTGAAATTGGCTTTTGTTACACGACAATGTATGTATAGTGTGTCATGCATATGGACTCTATGACCGGTATTCATTTATGATGATTCCAATTTCACCAAGAATTTATCCTCAATAGTTTCCCTTATTTAATATCAATATTCCAATTCCACCAAATATTTATTCTCAGTAGTTTACCTTATAAAGTATCAATACCCCTTTACCGTATGGTCAGACAAGAAGTTACTTATTCGTTATACCTTTATTTATCAGAAAACTGTATGTATGTTGCCGTGTTTCTTACCACCTAAGAAATCTTGAGGACACAGATAGCAGGAGTATGCTTACCTTTTAGAAAAAGTAGCTTCCAAAAAGGTAAAATATACATCTATAGTGTTTGCTTCCATTCTTTACATTGAGTCTGGGTTACCTGTAGAGTATTCTTTTCATAAATTACTTTTTTTAATGAATTTTAAGATCTCCGCAGTCATAAGTACCAATCCTGACCACGGATTAGAAAACGGCCATTCATATACGATACTTTTTTCAGTATAAGAAGTTTGTTGGAGTTTTAACCGCAATCTGTCAATTAACGTCTTGATTAAATAACGTCGTTGTTGTCAACAAAAATACTTTTTAACGTCATTTTGATGTTGGATAAGCTAGACTACTTTACTGTGGAGGAAACCGGAGTGCCATGGAAACCCACGTGATCGAACAGGCGACCCAAAACCTTTTTTACGTCCGATCAGGGAATCAAACCTTCCAGGGCACGTCAAGTATGAATCGCGTATTAATGGTTTTAATGGCCCTCGATGCCATCATATTTTACTACAGATGCATCTGATGAAAACGTGAAGAGAGACTGTTTACCATTTCACAGTAAAAGACCAGACACCTGTTTAACCAACATTACTTCACTTAAAGAAAATTCTTAACTGGAGATTTCCGAAAGGAAATCATTACGGAATCTAAGGAAAGTTTCCTTAACGAATTTTCCCTGAAATCCAACAATGCTTACATGTTGGTTATCTTAGTTCAGGAATTCTTAAAGCTTAGGGAATGTCAATGAAACTGGGGCCATGGCGAACATCGCATGAATGACGAGGAACAGTTTGGCAGGGTGTCGAAGGTAACTATCAGCTCTTTTTCACTATCTATTGTACATACAGCATTTATTATAATATGTACATTATGTACAATGGAAATTTGCTTTAATCTTGTTTATTTTACTTTCAATTAAATGTCAGTAACATTAGGGAATCTCAAATTAGAGAAAGCTCTATCGTACATTTCAATGTGACATGGTCATTTACATTCTTCATGAGTAATGGTCGAACAAAGATACATGTAGAACAGATATGTTATATGGTACAATAAATCTCGTATTGAATAGAAACAAATTTAAAGTTTATATTCATCACGTCATCAAATTGATTTTTTAGTACATACACGAAAACGCGTTTGCCATGTCGCTCTTTAAGCACATTTTAAACCATTTGTCTGTTATGCAAATTATATGATATGTAGGTATGTGGCGTCATATTAATATCATGTTATATATCAGAATAGGTAACATATCATCATTCATGACATTCAAAACATGACATGAGCGTTTATACAAAATATTCTGTGATAAACTGTAATGATGCTGCGACTGGTGTTTTTATATTTAATATCATTTTGATACAAAAGTTCACATTATATCTTATAACGAGCAAACAAAACAAATCTTTGCGCCATTGTTTTAAGTGTAAAATTGTTGTTTACATCTTAGGATAAACTGATGCTGAATATTTCCGGGTAAAATTTTGTTCCAATATACATTTTCGTTTATGAGTAGGTAGGTTCGGTCATAGTTCTGCACATTTGTATTTTTCACTTTGAGATATGATATCTTGGAATTATTTAGGGAAATTACCAAACATACATAAATGATACCTTGAGATTATTTGGGGAAATTATCACACATTCATATATGACACGTTGACATTATTTAAGGAAATTATCACATATGCACATATCATACCTTGAGAATATTTAGAGAAATTATCACATATGCACATATCATACCTTGAGAAAATAAATGTATAATAATGAAGAACCATGTGGATAGAGAGATGTTTGTCATCTACTTCACCTGTACATAAAATAGTCATGTATATACAGGCAGTGTTATGACGTTTTCAAAAGTGTACACGTGCAATACTTCTTAGAAAGAAGATAATTAGCGCACGTGAGAATTGTACACTTTTTCTGTAGCCTTATTTGGTTGATTTCATAATTAAAAAATTATTATAAATATATTTGCCCATTCGTTTACATTTATTTACAAGACAACATTAAATCATAATTCTCACGCAGATTTCTTCCCTGTGAAATTATTCTGGCAGACATTTCTCTCCTGGTAAAAATAAAGCAGAAACCAGAGAACCTGCGATAAATAACGGTCTCATTACTTTGTCTTCACTTTTATACTGTTTTTGGTTGTGGAATATTTATCGTTTTGATATTTGACTTTAAATATTCACATTCAACCACATTTGTTTTATTTAAAAAATACAAAATATAATTCCATAGGCTAAAAATATCTATTGGATTTGCTTTTTACTATCTAATAATGGCGGGCTTAAATCATCCGCCAATTCGGATCATTCGAATGATGGTTATGCGTTTCGTCAAACTTTTATCCTCATTGAACAGGCATCATCATGTTAACGTTTCACGGCATTCAGTTGATTTATTGTATAAGGGATGTACCTTCCATGTGATTGGAATTCTAAACGCAAAATAAACACGGTCGGGGTAAGATAGCATTCATCTTTGTGTTTGTATGATAAAATTATTGAAGCACTTTGACGAGAAATAACTTAACGGAACAAATATCCGTCAGCTATGTTATTTATTGACTCATAATATCATAACAATGTGTTATCAAAAAGGTGTACGTCCGTTCCGCGCTCGTGTCTTTCCGTCCTCTTCACCTTATCATGTTTATGTCGTCCTGTCTCACCTACCAAAAAATAAATAAATAAATAAAAATTAATAAATTTAAAATAAATCAATCAATCAATCAATCAATATAAATAAATAAACAAATAAATCAATAAATAAACAGATAACAAATAAATGAATAAAAATAAATAAATAAAATAAATAAATAAATAATAAATAAACAACAAAAGTTATGTACTAGTACATTCCCTAAAGAAATTATTACAAGATTAATGATTACAATAATACATGATTGTGTGTGATAACATTGATGTATGTACAGTATCAATTAAAAAATGAGTTACGCTAAACCACAAATCCAACTAGAGAAAAACGTTATTGAATAAAAGGGGCCAAAATGTAACAACCCTGATTGACATGGAAACCCTGAAACCTACAAGGGAAAAACAACCAGGTACCCCTGATTGAAAATGAAAGTTATTCTTCAATATTTCTTCAAAACAGATTGGCAATCTTGTTCATTGGTGCTTATTGACAAAGACATGAAAATGCATATACATATATGTTTATAATACCTCAGAATACAGATTTTCACTTCATTTCGGTTTAACGAGTTCCAGGCGGCCCATTCTTTCCTGAAACAGAGTTGAAGAGGTATGATCTTATCGAACATTTACTATATATTCCTGTTAAAACAAAAATTAAACCATATGTAGAATTTTAGTTTTATTATATGGCGCGTAAGACCAATTGTCTATATTTTTGGGACAATCGAAGATAGAAAAAATATTTTACTACTTTATCTATGCTCACTTGGTTTTAATCTTTGCATAAACAAAACTAGTTTATTCCACAATAAACAAGTAATGATATTCACAGCATTGCTATTACATACCACCCGGAAATGTTTCATTCAGACACAACGTAGAGCTATTGCGAAATATGATATATCAACTTATCTCAATAACTCTCGTTCGCCCTTGTCGACCGGTGGTGGTCAAGCAGGAAGTAAGAATATCCAAGCTATTATCTCATTGTCAAAAAATAGGTTCTTATCTACACCAGGTGTATGAAGACAACGCAACATCCGGCAAGCCATCTACAATCACTTCCGGTATTTGCTTTAAGCACAGCAATTGAATTTTCATTCAATTAAGCAACTTAAAATACCCAAGGAATCGTTATACATTTCCCAGATTGATACGATTCCTAGAACTACCCTATTTAGTATGTATGTATCTTGACGGTGAAATATATTCGACACTGGTGAAATATATTCGACACTGGTGAAATATATTCGACACTGGTGTATAACTAGTTAGAAGCCTACACTTACCTGCTGCGTGAAACCATGTTTCTCTTCCATTGAACAAATTTCCAAAGTTAAGAGCACGCTTCAGCTTTTCCTCATTACTGAGTTTTTTCACGGAGTCAGCTTTGGTGCCAGGAGACCCATGATCGAGGCTCCTAGTGACGTCACGTTTGTAGTAGTAACCTGTCAATGAATACGTAAATTGTTTAAAGAAGAGAACGTTGTGTGAAATAGCATTTAATCAATGATAGTTTTCTTCGGGTATTTATTTGGGTAAAATTCGCAGGAAGAGACAGTAGTAAATTTAGCTTGTTATTGTCCATTTATCATGATAAATGCTAGTGTTCTTAAAACATAAGAGATGATACATTACAATGGTACCTGAATATGAATATGGATCGGTCATCCTTTTCAGGGGTTTTTCACTTCCTGTAGTAAAGAACAAACATAGTTAATGTGTATCACATTTATACATGGTAGTATTCAAGGGACATTGTGAGGGTTCTCATATCTAAAGGTTAACACAGGCAAAATTTCTCAAGATCAAATTCATGTGAACATTTTCGGGTCAAATTGACCTGAATTTAACCTGAAAATCACTTCAACTTAACCTGAAATTGACCCGAAAAGTTCATGTGGAATTGACTGACCTTATTTTCATGTCATTTTCAGGTCAATTTCAAGTTAATATCTTTTCAGATCAAATTGACCTCAAGGCATTTTTCCTGTTTACCTGTTAAGAAATAAAAGTTTCTTTTTTTGTAAATCATGTTAATCAAGATTGTAGCGTCATGTTTTTTTTGTGATATCTGAATGAACAGTGATGACGTCCCGACTTACAATGTCACGTAATACGTCATCAGTTCTGTGCATATTCCTCGCTCCACCGAATAACAACTTAATCAAAGATGGTATTCATATTACTCTTAACCAGAAAGAGGGTAAACGGTCATTTCTTAACAGGTATCAACTATTTACCCTCAGATAGAGGAATATAACGTAGTTAATGCTTAACCTTGTTTGAAATTCTTTTCCTTGGCCTCCCTGGATTTAGGGTTTTTACTCTGAGATATATAAGTATAAAGTTTTACCTTGTTTGAAGTCCTTTTCCTTGGCCTCCTTACTTTTAGGATTTTACTCTGAGATATATAAGTATAAAGTTTTACCTTGTTTGAAGTCCTTTTCCTTGGCCTCCTTACTTTTAGGATTTTACTCTGAGATATATAAGTATAAAGTTTTACCTTGTTTGAAGTCCTTTTCCTTGGCCTCATTACTTTTAGGATTTTACTCTGAGATATATAAGTATAAAGTTTTACCTTGTTTGAAGTCCTTTTCCTTGGCCTCCTTACTTTTAGGATTTTACTCTGAGATATATAAGTATAAAGTTTTACCTTGTTTGAAGTCCTTTTTCTTGGCCTCATTACTTTTAGGATTTTACTCTGAGATATATAAGTATAAAGTTTTACCTTGTTTGAAGTCCTTTTCCTTAGTTTCCCTGGCTTTCATCATTTTACTAATTGTGTCTTTCATACTCATAAGGGATGCTGGACCTGCCGCCATTTCACCAAACGGAAAGAAAAGGAACACATTAATGAACCTACTAACGAACACATTAATGAACCTATTAATGTACCCAATATTAATCCCTGAACGAACCCATTAATAACCCGTTAACGAACCCGTTAACGAACACATTAACGTACACATTAACGAACACATTGATAACCCATTAACGAACACATTAATGAATTCATTAACGAACATATTAATGAATTCATTAATAACCCATTAACGAACACATTGATGAATTCATGAATAAACCCATCATTCTTACAATGTCTGTTAAAACATAAAATGATAACTAAATCTATATCGGTTAAATTAACATTTTTAGTAAAAGAAATAATAATTCACTTCGTTTCACAAAGAAAATCTATTAAATTAATTTAAATCTACATATTTACAATAGATAGAAGAAATGATGTAATAGTAATGATATATATCTAATATATTTTAATTCAGTTTGGTTTGACACTTTGTTCATAGAAAAGGTTTCAATTGCATTTGGGTCAAATTTTGCTGGCGCATAAGGTGTACACATATACGATATATGATAGGCCCACACCTATCATAGCAAGAAAATATGAACGAGGGGAAACTATGTCGATTTAAGAAGTGTAAAACAATATGGTCTCATTACGTCCGTCCAGAACGGAATACATCTCTATTTATGTATATTATAACATATTGTGACGTCACAATAACAATACATATAACACAGTAACAGATTTTTCTCTAAAAACGAATTAAACAATATTACAAGCAATGGTACCTGAATATGAATATGGATCGGTCATCCTTTTCAGGGGTTTTTCACTTCCTGTAGTAAAGAACAAATATAGTTATGTGTATCACATTTATACATGGTAGTATTCGAGGGACATTGTGAGGATCCTCATATATAAACATGAACACATGCACAATGTCTTCAGATGAAATTAAATTGATGTGAACATTTTCGGGTCAAATTGACCTGAATTTGACCTGAAATTTACTTCAAATTAATCTGAAATTGACCTAAAAATATCTTTATGTGGAATTCACGTTATTTCAGGTCCCTTTTAGGTCAATTTCAGGTCAATATCTTTTCAGATCAAATTTACTTCAAGGCATTTTTCCTGTGTACCTATTAAGAAATAGAAGTGTTTTTTTTTAAATCGTGTAAATCAAGATTATTTAAGCATTGAACGGCTTTCAGTTGGCATTCATATTGACTATGGATGCCAACTGAAAGCCGTTCAATGCTTATATTTACCATCTGCGATTTTTTATTTGTCGTGCGATTTTTTTTTGAAATTTTCAAATCCAAATTTCAGTTGGCAGTTCATAAGCTGGTGAACTCGCAACTGAATTGGTAGGGTTATATAGTGGCAGTGCCATACAATGGTAAATATAGCGTCATGCTTTTTGTGATATCTGAATGAACAGTGATCACGTCCCGATTTACAATGTCACATAAAACGTCACCAGTTCTGTGCATATTCCACGCTCCACCGAATAACAACTTAATCAAAGATGGTTTTCATATTACTCTTCACCAGAAAAAGGTCAGGTGGTCATTTCTTAACAGGTACAATATCAACTATTTTTTCTATTTTATAACTATTTTACTCTGAGATATATAAGTATAACGTTTAAGCTTGTTTGAAGTCCTTTTCCTTGGTCTCCTAGATTTTAGAATTTTACTCTGCGATATAATGTTTTACCTTGTTTGAAGTCCTTTTCCTTGGCCTGCTTACTTTTAGGATTTTACTCTGAGATATATAAGTATAACATTTTACCTTGTTTGCAGTTCTTTTCCTTGGCCTCCTTGGATTTTAGGATTTTACTCTGAGATATATAAGTATAAAGTTTTACCTTGTTTGAAGTCCTTTTCCTTGGCCTCATTACTTTTAGGATTTTACTCTGAGATATATAAGTATAACGTTTTACCTTGTTTGAAGTCCTTTTCCTTGGCCTCATTACTTTTAGGATTTTACTCTGAGATATATAAGTATAACGTTTTACCTTGTTTGAAGTCCTTTTCCTTGGCCTCCCTGGATTTTAGGGTTTTTACTCTGAGATATATAAGTATAATGTTTTACCTTGTTTGAAGTCCTTTTCCTTGGCCTCCTTACTTTAAGGATTTTACTCTGAGATATATAAGTATAATGTTTTACATTGTTTGTAGTCCTTTTCCTTGGCCTCCTTACCTTTAAGATTTTACTCTGAGATATATGAGTATAAAGTTTTACCTTGTTTGAAGTCCTTTTCCTTGGCCTCCTTACTTTTAGGATTTTACTCTGAGATATATAAGTATAAAGTTTTACCTTGTTTGAAGTCCTTTTCCTTGGCCTCCTTACTTTTAGGATTTTACTCTGAGATATATAAGTATAATGTTTTACCTTGTTTGAAGTCCTTTTCCTTGGCCTCCTTACTTTTAGGATTTTACTCTGAGATATATAAGTATAAAGTTTTACCTTGTTTGAAGTCCTTTTCCTTGGTTTCCCTGGCTTTCATCATTTTACTTATTGTGTCTTTCATATTGATGAGGGATGCTGGACCTGCCGCCATTTCACCAAACGGAAAGAAAAGGAACACATTAATGAACCTACTAACGAACACATTAATGAACCTATTAATGTACCCAATATTAATCCATGAACGAACCCATTAATAACCCGTTAACGAACACATTAACGTACACATTAACGAACACATTAATGAATCCATTAACGAACACATTAATGAATCCATTAATGTACCCAATATTAATCCATGAACGAACCCATTGATAACCCGTTAACGAACCCGTTAACGAACACATTAACGTACACATTAACGAACACATTGATAACCCATTAACGAACACATTAATGAATCCATTAACGTACACATTAATGAATCCATTAATAACCCATTAACGAACACATTAACGTACACATTAACGAACACACTGATAACCCATTAACGAACACATTGATGAATTCATGAATAAACCAATCATTCTTACAATGTCTGTTAAAACATAAAATGAAAACTTAATCTATATCGGTTAAATTAACATTTTTAGTAAAAGAAATAATAATTCACTTCGTTTCACAAAGAAAATCAATTAAATTAATTTAAATCTACATATTTACAATAGATAGAAGAAATGATGTAATAGTAATGATATATATCTAATATATTTTAATTCAGTTTGGTTTGACACTTTGTTCATAGAAAAGGTTTCAATTGCATTTGGATCAAATTTTGCTGGCGCATAAGGTGTACACATATACGATATATGATAGGCCCACACCTATCATAGCAAGAAAATATGAACGAGGGGAAACTATGTCGATTTAAGAAGTGTAAAACAATATGGTCTCATTACGTCCGTCCAGAACGGAATACATCTCTATTTATGTATATGATAACATATTGTGACGTCACAATAACAATATATAATACACAGTAACAGATTTTTCTCTAAAAACGAATTAAACAATATTACAAGCAATGGTACCTGAATATGAATATGGATCGGTCATCCTTTTCAGGGGTTTTTCACTTCCTGTAGTAAAGAACAAATATAGTTATGTGTATCACATTTATACATGGTAGTATTCAAGGGACATTGTGAGGGTCCTTATATCTAAAGGTTAACACAGGCAAAATTTCTCAAGATCAAATTGATGTGAACATTTTCGGGTCAAATTGACCTGAATTTAACCTGAAAATCACTTCAACTTATGTGGAATTGACTGACCTTATTTTCATGTCATTTTCAGGTCAATTTCAAGTTAATATCTTTTCAGATCAAATTTGCCTCAAGGCATTTTTCCTCTGTACCTGTTAAGAAATAAAAGTTTCTTTTTTTGTAAATCATGTTAATCAAGATTGTAGTGTCATGTTTTTTTGTGATATCTGAATGAACAGTGCATGATGACGTCCCGACTTACAATGTCACGTAAAACGTCATCAGTTCTGTGCATATTCCTCGCTCCACCGAATAACAACTTAATCAAAGATGGTATTCATATTACTCTTAACCAGAAAGAGGGTAAACGGTCATTTCTTAACAGGTATCAACTATTTACCCTCAGATAGACGAATATAACGTAGTTAATGCTTAACCTTGTTTGAAATTCTTTTCCTTGGCCTCCCTGGATTTTAGGGTTTTTACTCTGAGATTTATAAGTATAATGTTTTACCTTGTTTGAAGTCCTTTTCCTTTGTCTCCCTGGCTTTCATCATTTTACTAATTGTGTCTTTCATATTGATAAGGAATGCTGGACCTGCCGCCATTTCACCAAACGGAAAGAAAAGGAACACATTAATGAACCTACTAACGAACACATTAATGAACCTATTAATGTACCCAATATTAATCCATGAACGAACCCATTGATAACCCGTTAACGAACCCGTTAACGAACACATTAACGTACACATTAACGAACACATTGATAACCCATTAACGAACACATTAATGAATCCATTAACGAACACATTAATGAATCCAATAATAACCCGTTAACGAACACATTAATGAACCAATTAACGTACACATTAATGAATCCATTAATAACCCATTAACGAACACATTGATGAATTCATGAATAAACCCATCATTCTTACAATGTCTGTTAAAACATAAAATGAAAACTAAATCTATATCGGTTAAATTAACATTTTTAGTAAAAGAAATAATAATTCACTTCGTTTCACAAAGAAAATCTATTAAATTAATTTAAATCTACATATTTACAATAGATAGAAGAAATGATGTAATAGTAATGATATATATCTAATATATTTTAATTCAGTTTGGTTTGACACTTTGTTCATAGAAAAGGTTTCAATTGCATTTGGATGAAATTTTGCTGGCGCATAAGGTGTACACATATACGATATATGATAGGCCCACACCTATCATAGCAAGAAAATATGAACGAGGGGAAACTATGTCGATTTAAGAAGTGTAAAACAATATGGTCTCATTACGTCCGTCCAGAACGGAATACATCTCTATTTATGTATATGATAACATATTGTGACGTCACAATAACAATATATAATACACAGTAACAGATTTTTCTCTAAAAGCTAATTAAACAATATTACAAGCAAGGTTACCTGAATATGAATATGGATCGGTCATCCTTTTCAGGGGTTTTTCACTTCCTGTAGTAAAGAACAAACATAGTTAATGTGTATCACATTTATACATGGTAGTATTCAAGGGCCATTGTGAGGGTCCTCATATCTAAAGGTTAACACAGGCAAAATTTCTCAAGATCAAATTCATGTGAACATTTTCGGGTCAAATTGACCTGAATTTAACCTGAAAATCACTTTTACTTATGTGGAATTGACTGACCTTATTTTCATGTCATTTTCAGGTCAATTTCAAGTTAATATCTTTTCAGATCAAATTTACCTCAAGGCATTTTTCCTCTGTACCTGTTAAGAAATAAAAGTTTCTTTTTTTGTAAATCATATTAATCAAGATTGTAGCGTCATGTTTTTTTGTGATATCTGAATGAACAGTGCATGATGACGTCCCGACTTACAATGTCACGTAAAACGTCATCAGTTCTGTGCATATTCCTCGCTCCACCGAATAACAACTTAATCAAAGATGGTATTCATATTACTCTTAACCAGAAAGAGGGTAAACGGTCATTTCTTAACAGGTATCAACTATTTACCCTCAGATAGACGAACATAACGTAGTTAATGCTTAACCTTGTTTGAAATTCTTTTCCTTGGCCTCCCTGGATTTTAGGGTTTTTACTCTGAGATATATAAGTATAATGTTTTACCTTGTTTGAAGTCCTTTTCCGTTGTCTCCCTGGCTTTCATCATTTCACTAATTGTGTCTTTCATATTGATAAGGGATGCTGGACCTGCCGCCATTTCACCAAACGGAAAGAAAAGGAACACATTAATGAACCCACTAACGAACACATTAATAAACCTATTAATGTACCCAATATTAATCCATGAACGAACCCATTGATAACCCGTTAACGAACCCGTTAACGAACACATTAACGTACACATTAACGAACACATTGATAACCCATTAACGAACACATTAATGAATTCATTAACGAACACATTAATGAATCCATTAACGAACACATTAATGAATCCAATAATAACCCGTTAACGAACATATTAATGAACCAATTAACGTACACATTAATGAATCCATTAATAACCCATTAACGAACACACTGATGAATTCATGAATAAACCCATCATTCTTACAATGTCTGTTAAAACATGAAATGAAAACTAAATCTATATCGGTTAAATTAACATTTTTAGTAAAAGAAATAATAATTCACTTCGTTTCACAAAGAAAATCTATTAAATTGATTTAAATCTACATATTTACAATAGATAGAAGAAATGATGTAATAGTAATGATATATATCTAATATATTTTAATTCAGTTTGGTTTGACACTTTGTTCATAGAAAAGGTTTCAATTGCATTTGGATGAAATTTTGCTGGCGCATAAGGTGTACACATATACGATATATGATAGGCCCACACCTATCATAGCAAGAAAATATGGACGAGGGGAAACTATGTCGATTTAAGAAGTGTAAAACAATATGGTCTCATTACGTCCGTCCAGAACGGAATACATCTCTATTTATGTATATGATAACATATTGTGACGTCACAATAACAATATATAATACACAGTAACAGATTTTTCTCTAAAAACGAATTAAACAATATTACAGCAAGGGTACCTGAATATGAATATGGATCGGTCATCCTTTTCAGGGGTTTTTCACTTCCTGTAGTAAAGAACAAATATAGTTATGTGTATCACATTTATACATGGTAGTATTCGAGGGACATTGTGAGGATCCTCATATATAAACATGAACACAGGCATAATGTCTTCAGATGAAATTAAATTCATGTGAACATTTTCGGGTCAAATTGACCTGAATTTGACCTGAAATTTACTTCAAATTAATCTGAAATTGACCTAAAAATATCTTCATGTGGAATTCACGTTATTTCAGGTCCTTTTTAGGTCAATTTCAGGTCAATATCTTTTCAGATCAAATTTACTTCAAGGCATTTTCCTGTGTACCTATTAAGAAATAAAAGTGTTTTTTTTTTAAATCATGTAAATCAAGATTATTTAAGCATTGAACGGCTTTCAGTTGGCATTCATATTGACTATGAATGCCAACTGAAAGCCGTTCAATGCTTATATTTACCATCTGCGATTTTTTATTTGTCGTGCGATTTTTTTTTTTTTTTTGAAATTTTCAAATTCAAATTTCAGTTGGCAGTTCATAAGCTGGTGAACTCGCAACTGAATTGGTAGGGTTATATAGTGGCAGTGCCATACAATGGTAAATATAGCGTCATGCTTTTTGTGATATCTGAATGAACAGTGATGACGTCCCGATTTACAATGTCACATAAAACGTCACCAGTTCTGTGCATATTCCACGCTCCACCGAATAACAACTTAATCAAAGATGGTATCCATATTACTCTTCACCAGAAAAAGGGTCAGGTGGTCATTTCTTAACAGGTACAATATCAACTATTTTTTTATTTTATAACAATTTTACTCTGAGATATAACGTTTAAGCTTGTTTGAAGTCCTTTTCCTTGGTCTCCTAGATTTTAGGATTTTACTCTGCGATATAATGTTTTACCTTGTATGAAGTCCTTTTCCTTGACCTGCTTACTTTTAGGATTTTACTCTGAGATATATAAGTATTACATTTTACCTTGTTTGCAGTTCTTTTCCTTGGCCTCACTGGTTTTTAGGATTTTACTCTGAGATATATAAGTATAATATTTTACCTTGTTTGAAGTCCTTTTCCTTTGTCTCCCTGGCTTTCATCATTTTACTTATTGTGTCTTTCATATTGATCAGGGATGCTGGACCTGCCGCCATTTCACCAAACGGAAAGCCGTCTAGCTTCACTACCTTGGCGGCAGAGATAATAGGAAGCAACTGAAAGTATGTACACAATATATAAACAACGCATACAGAAGGGAGACAGGTTAACAGTGGACACAACCCAAGCATCCCAGGTGTCGGCCTTCTGTATAATATTCGAGGGAATACTTGAGAAGAAAGAAAGGAATATTTGAATATATTGAAACAGCACTTCAACATTTGTATTTCAAATTGCTACTTTATTACATTTTTTTCAAACATGATACTTAACAGATATTTTTATCATACTTAGAGGCAGTTATATACCAATTTTCAGCATAATAAATTATTGATGTCTACTGTATACAACAACAAAAAAACAAAAAACAAAAACATTGTCTCTGAGCTGAAACCTGCTGAAAAAAGTGAAACATTTTGAAATAAGCTCCGCCCATTTCTTTTTATAGTCTCGGCCCCCCTTTAAGTGAACGGTTCGATGTGTATTGCCCAAATACGACTAAGAGGGGTAATACTGTTGTGCTCCGATTCCGTCTGTCCGTCTGTCCGTACTCACCCAACATCCTTGTGGGGTGCATTCGTCAGCTATAGGAATATTTTCGTTTTTTTGCCCACAAATCATTAAATCTCACTGCGCATGTGCTATTTTAGCGACGGAATGAACGGAAATAAATACAGATTTTGAAATTCTGATCGACTTGCGCTGTGCACCCCACAAGTTTACAGACAAAACACTACACCCCACTAGTCGACCTTGGCCGTCCGTCCGTCCGCCTCAATATAGGTTTGACATTTAAGCGAGTTTTTAGCGTCCTACTACATGGAGAAGGACAGCTCTACAATGCTAATTATAGTATTTGATATCACTCTAAGGCCCTATATGTATTTAGGAGCTGATGTTAAGAATTTTTATTACATTTGAGACTTGTAATAGGAAAACCACCCAGAAATATCAAAGTTTTGTTTTGCTTTTTCAAATGACACACCACTTTTTATATTTAAAAAAGTCCTAATGGCACACCAACCACAAGTTTAAAAGATTTTTTGAATGACACAACAACCAGATTTTTCAAATGACACACCAGCCATCGATATCATTTTTGTCAGCGACACACCACTGCAAAGCACATTTACGTATATATTTGGTTGTAAAGGAAGACACAAATTCAGACGAACACAGAAAGACAGAGAGTAGAAGTACTAAATAGATAAAAACTTACCACCACTACCATCACAAGCATTGTCCTGATGTACTCCATGTCTGCCTTCAAGGATGGTGAAAACGAGACTACCAGACAGCGATATTTAAACGGTATTTATACCATCAGGGATGAGTTTTATAGAGTGACATATATTAAATCTGTGTGAACTTTTAGAAAATTGTCCATTATATGTAATTACGTATCGTTAAACAACTTTAAAGTCAAATATGCGCATAATATATGGACATACAAAAAAGAGCCACCATGCAAAGCGGGGGAAATTTTCTAACATTCAACATGATATTATTAATATAATAATGAAGATAGCATTTATTTAACGTCGTTTACAAAATCAACAGTCACTATTATAACTGTAGAGATTCATTGCGATGCCGTTAGGAAAATGTTGTTTTGGATGTTGGAGGGCAACTCATGGGGAAAACTAGTGTGCTATCTGTGGGGGAAACAAGTAACAGACATCAACATTGTATTATACATATTTTGCTATGACATTTGTCTGGTTAAATTCTGTCTAGTGTTATTTAAATAGCCAGAATGTATCATGTTCTGATGTTATTGTTATTGGGTCAAATTCAGCCCCAAATTTCTTACGTTTTCTTGTCCTTGATTAAGGGATTACCACCTATCAAATATGATGTCATTGTTATTGGGTCAATTTTGTTTTGTTTTTGCTTAACGTGCTATGAACAGCCAGGGTCATTTAAGGACGTGCCAGGTTTTGGAGGTGGAGGAAAAGCCGGAGTACCCGAAGAAAAACCACCGGCCTACGGTCAGTACCTGGCAACTGCCCCACGTAGGTTTCGAACTCGCAACCCAGAGGTGGAGGGCTAGTGTTAAAGTGTCGGTACACCTTAACCACTCGGCCACCGCGGCCCTTATTGGGTCAAACTTCAGCCCCAAATTTCTTCGTTTTTGTGCCCTTGATTTAGGGATTGTCATCTATTAAGTAAATGTCATTGTTATTGGGTCAAACTTCAGCCCCAAATTTCTTCGTTTCTGTGCCCTTGATTTAGGGATTACCACCTATCATATATGATGTCATTGTTATTGGGTCAAACTTCAGCCCCAAATTTCTTCGTTTCTGTGCCCTTGATTTAGGGATTACCACCTATCAAATATGATGTCATTGTTATTGGGTCAAACTTCAGCCCCAACGTTTCTCGTTTTTGTGTGTCCTTGATTTAGGAATTTTAACCTGTGAAATATTGTGTAATGTATAGTATGCATTCTCTATGTTTACGTCGGCATTACGTAGCGCATAGTACGTGTGGTTACCTTACACTTAATATTCCAACCACAACAACGTGTATAAATCCCCCGTACACAGTCGTTGGTAATCGGGTCATCGCTCGTTACATGTAGATGAACCAATTATCTCCAGGCCTCACACAAGGGTAGGAGATAAACTACTGTCATCCTGGCTCTGTCGTTGTTGTCGTTGTTGTTGTTGTCGTTGTTGTGTTGTTGTTGTTGTTGTTGCTGTTGTTGTTGTTGCTGTTGTTGTTGTTGTTGCTGTTGTTGCTGTTGGACCATATAACAACATTATTTCTATGTTCTTATCGAACATGAGTGGAACAATTTGAAATGCTAGAGAGAGAGAGAGAGAGAGAGAGACAGAGACAGAGACATAGACAGACAGACAGACAGACAGACACAGAGAGAGACACAGAGACAGAGAGAGACACAGAGGACACCTAAAGTAACGTGTTGTGCGCAGAGCATTATGGTTTAGGTAAGCAAGCATGACAGGACAGAGCAGTAACATCAACAAAGGTTACATATAGGTTAAATTTACTTTATATGAAGCATCTATAATTATGGAGAGGTAACATTTAGTTATAACATATGGGCATATTGGGGTTGATTTGAATTCAATATTTGAAGTTGTGCTGACGTGACTGTTGTGAAGTTGAACAGAACGGAAGTTTGTCTTCCACAAATCTGATTAGTATAATAGTGATGACTGGTGCACAAAAAAAGTACTGAAATAAATTAATCACGCTTGGAAGATGCATGTATCGCAAAGGGCACATAAATGTGCTATTGTTCACGAGTTCATGCCCGCACAGAAAGAAGACAATTTTACCTTTTCTGGCCCTCCTGTTTGAAGTTTTACCATTTCATCTTCGCGCTCTCCTAAAAAAGAAAGAAAGAAAGAAAAAGTTAAGCGCGGAAAATAGCGCGGAAAATGCCGCGACTTGACATTCTCGATATTGGTAGGATATTTGTCTACAAACAATATGATATGGAATCGAAATGACGCAAAGATGGATGACAATGTACAATTATTTATGGCAAGCCAAGTTGTCATTTATTCACGGAGCAACGTTGATCCAGGGATTACCAAAATTATATAAGATATCTTATAAACATTATAAAATATCTTATATACTTTATGAGATATCTTATATATTTTTATGATATCTCATAAAGAAAAGTTTATAAGATATCAAAAAAAGATTAAGAAGAACAAGAAAAGAACAAAAGAAAAAAGAACAAGTTATCTTATATATGATATAAGATGTCATAAACATAAGATATATTATAAACATATAAGATATATTATAAACATATAAGATATATTATAAACATATATGATATCTTAATATATAAGATATCTTATATAATTTGGTAAAATACTGGATCAACATTGCTCCGCGAATAAATGACAACTTGGCTTGCCATAACTATTACATGATTTACATTTAACACCTATGACTCATATCCTAACATTTTAAACATCTCCTGGCTCGACAGCCAATGTACTTTTCCGAGGGTCCCCGTGTTAATCAATAGTTTGCCCCACTTTTGTCTATTTTTAGATTTTATCTCCGTCTTGTTTACAATCGGTTTTCTATTGTTGTTGTTTTTACCACTATTGTTTATCGCGGTTTTACCTTGTTTTAACACGATTTCGGTTTGAACATGTCCGAATAAACCATTCGAAGTGGCTGGGAATTTGCATTTGAATGCTCCTTTTGAAATATTAACTTTACGAACTAGAACATGACACGCGTTTCCGTAAACGGACCAGCAGTTCATTATTGAATGTCAGGGTTGAAAGTAAAATTGCTTGAATAATTAGAAGCGATGTTGTTTTAAACATCTGATTGAATGTCAGAGGTCAAAAAACCCGTTTCTGTAATTAGGAGGCAGACCGCGGTTAAAAACTGTTTATAAGAATAGGCTATTTTCGAAAGACACCGTACTTTGAGGGATGTTTTGTTAAAACTTTTCGTTGCAAATATCTCTGTCTAATCTTAGTTTTGTTTGAGATTTTAAGATGTGTACAAACAATTAGATAAAACTAAAACATTAAATTACAAAATCAAAAGATAAATAAAAATGTCGAATATATTTCAAGAATTTTTTTTTTTTAAACATTTTTGCAACTTGGCCGATATAAACGCATTTCTCTGCGTGGTTACTTCGTAGACAGTACAAGCAAATTCCACAGTGATTTATGTTGAACTAAATCATGTTTTACAATTTTTGATCTATTTTAGCATCATCGGCAAAATAGTCGACCCTCTGTTACCATCGTTGTGTTGAACACATTTTTCACTATTGACAATTTCTAGATTTTTTTTATCCTTTAAATTGACGTAAATCAATTCAACAGGCATGTCATTTAATATTGTATATTTGTTAAGTTAATCATTATTAGAATATTATACGTCATTAAACATTATATTGTTTGAGAGAAAATCACTTTTGACTCCAGTTTCTGTGTGGTCCCAACACAAATCGTAACAGAATCGAAACCAAAGTTCGGCATTTCGTGGTGAGTGATGTAAGGGAGGTTACTCGCAATTACACAGAATTATTCAGCGCGTAAGTTAACATCCATCCAGGCATGCTTTTAATTGTCCAGACCAACTTCAGGGTGCATTACAACTATCAACTTCTACTTCGCCACCTTCAACTGGAATATCATCACCACCTTTATCATGCTCTGTTTCAGTTTCGGTTTCCTGTGCAACAGCATCAACAGCATCGACAGACACTTCTTCTGTGTCTTGCGCTATGGCAGGAACGTTTTCTTTTATTTTTCTACCGCGAGGCATTTTGGCGAGGCAGTCAGAACTGTAACTTTTTGACAACTGATCGCCGGAGAAATGCATATATCTTTTTTTTTCTGCACGCGCGCGTTAATGTCCGTTAGGTGTTCGGTTTGTCCGGAATGCATCCTGTACACGTCCTGATTCACCGGTTCATGTTCGTTTGTTGTTCGCTACTCATTCGGAGACACCCGGTTGGTAGTACGGTAGCCGTACGTTACATGTTCGTTATTGGTACGTTTTATCCGTTCCATATTCGGTGCAAGTACGTCGTCAGTTTGGATTTTTATACCGAACTGACAACTTTGCCACCGTATACCATCGGATCACAAAAATTTCTATCCGTTGATGTCCGGTACACCAATCCGGTCAAGTGTGACAGGGACATCACCAAACACACACACAGTACCAGGCGCGCAGCCAGGCGTACGCTCGTACGCCCGGGCGTCCACCTCATTTTTTTCCGGAATAGTCTTTTTACGTCCCGGGTCAAATGTATATCGATGTCTGGAGATACTCCTTTGTATGCCTGTCACTTCAGCCTCGGCCAAACGATCGTTCAGCATCATGCGCAGGGTAAAAACCTATCTGAGGTATACCATGCGATGTGACCGGATGTCGTCGCTTGCATTGTTGCATGCATATCGAGATTTTGATGTAGACCTTGACTTGGTAGTGTCCAGGTTTGCTGAAACCAAAGCCCGCCGACTGGGAATAAAAACCGATTATCAATCACACAAAAAAATGTATTTTTGTTTGGTTGGACTAAATGAAACTGCCACCAGAATACTGGAGATTACTCCTAAGGACTTCTATAAATCAAATTTTTCCTGTGGGATACCCCCAGACCCCCTAGCCTGTGGCATCACGTCGGCGTACCAATCGCAACATCTCGGGGAAATTTCCGGCAACACTCGGAAATCTACTCTAAATTTCCGGCAACACTCGGAAATCTACTCTATGGAGTAGATTTCCGAGTGTTGCCGGAAATTTCCCCGTATGGATTAGATTTCCGAGTGTTGCCGGAAATTTCCCCGAGATGTTGCGATTGGTCGGCGTACACATCCAAACAGGCCTAGCTACGCGCCTGCACACACACACACACTCCCCCACCCCCAAACATGCAAACAAGGGATGTGGCTTTTAACCTATTGTGAATAGCACAGAGACCTGAGAATTTGTCACAGTCTATGTGTATTTGGGCATAACTTATTATGAATAGCACAGAGACATGAGAATTTGTTACAACCTATTTGTATATATGCCAAACTTGTGTATAAAATACACCTCCATCAACGGCTATACAACAACGATGCTAATGACATTATTGGAAAAAAACACATAGAGATGGAAATCGTATTGAAAACAGATGAATTTGATAAAAGATACAGTATCCCATGCATACACAATAATGAGAAAATGCATCGTACACCTGTTTTGTTTTACCGGTTCTAGCTCGTACTAAGCTGTCTCTAATAAACAACGCATTCCTTCTACCGTACAAATCAAGTTCGCCTTCTTTTGAGAACCAGAGAAGATTATTTGATCCCTATAATTAAACATTCACAAACAATAACAAGGTAAAGCCCGGTTAGTTCTTCAGCTTCATAAGATGTATTTAAAAGCTTTTGGGTTGTTTCGATACAAATTCCCGTTTCCTTCTTCCACTGTTGAATAGTAATCACTCATGCAAGATTAAGGCACTGGTCGTTATTCACTTTTCTTCCAAGGTTGCCTTAAGTAGTTTTCAATGAGAACCATAGGTTAAGCGTTTAGTATATGTAAACCTTATTCATTATCATTATTGAGAAACAAGTTATATCGAATTGTATTAATAACGATTGTTGGCCCGGTTTGAGGCGCGCGAGGTGTCTTACTGTGAAAGGAAACCGAAGTACCCGGGGAAATTAAACCAAAGGCGTCGGGCAGGTGACCCCATACCTTTCCACGTCCGATCGGGGATTCGAACCCCGGCCGCCGAGGTAAAAGGTAATTGTGTTACCACTGTAGCACCCTTCCACCCTCCCACCCAAGTTTAGTATATGTCTGTGTATATATATATATATAGAACAAGAAGGCTAAATGCTTTTATCCATTTAAAATTCGAGAAATTGGAAACGGATTTTAGTTTTAGCTCATAAGAGGTTTTGCCCAAGATTATGAAATCACAGCATTTCTGCCAACATTCTCTTCTAAATGTTAACACCTACTTACAGCCATTTTGATTTTTACCCATTCGGATTTTACCATTTTAATTTTACCACTATGATTTTACCATTTTGATTTTACCATTATGATTTTACCATTTTGATTTGACCATTGTGATTTTTTCCAATTTTCATTTTTTCTATTTGATTTTTCCAAATTTAAATATTGCCATTAATGATTTTACCCATTTGATTTTACCATTATGATTTTGTCACGGGGCACGAGTGGTTAAGGTGTACCGACACTTTATCACTAGCCCTCCACCTCTTGGTTGCGAGTTCGAAACCTACGTGGGACAATTGCCAGGTACTGACCGTAGGTCGGTGCTTTTTCTCCGGGTACTCCGGCTTTCCTCCACCTCCAAACCAGGCACGTCCTCAAATGACCCTGGTTGCTAATAGGACTTTAAACAAAATAAACCAAACCAAATATGATTTTGCCATTTTAATTTTTTCCATTTTGATTTTTCCAATTTCCATTTTCCCATTGTGATTTTCCCGTTTTCCCATTTTATTTTCCCATTTTGATTTTTCCATCGTGATTTTACCGTGTTGTTTTTTTCCACTTTAATTTTCCCATTTGGTTGGTTGCCGATTATGATTTTCTCATTGTGATTTTACCATTTTTTAATAATTTTACCTTTTTGATATTTCGATTTTCGATTTTCCGATTTTGATTTTTCCAGTTTTGATTTAACCTTTTTGATTTCACCATTTTGCTTTCTTTACCATTGTGATTTTATCATTTTGATTTTAACTTTGTGATTTTACCCTCGAGGTTTCACCATTTTTTGAGATTTTGCCATTTACATTTCGACTCTTTTGACCCCAAAAATCACTGACGATCCCTGGCATAACAAAATAACTCTGTGATGAATCTTTAAAGTCTTAATTTGACGTATACTGTTTCGAATACTGAGTTCTGGAGGATCTCATTCAATTATTTACCTTTCGTTCGTTTTTGTATGAAATCTTTAGTTATGAACAATATGATTTACAATATCTGATAAATAATTATTTCAGACAAAGGAATATTATTTATTATAGTTTTGTTCTTCTATCGAATCAAATCCATGAAAACCAGCATAATCTGTATTTGTGTCACATCCCTTAAGGAGTGTCGTCCTATTAATGTTGAAGACATTAACACTTTCAAGTCCCACCGTCCTTTTTATGTTATATTAAGTATGGGCTATCCTCTTTGTCCTTCATATTATATTTTATCATTCCATTATTCGTTAATGTTTTCCCCGAGAGATCTTTATTGCATAAAACAAACTCCAAATTATAAATCATTTGTTTGTAGGATTAGTCACCTTGAAAGCAAAATCAGTTTATACATGTAGGATATCATAATTGTTTTTATATTACTGCTTATGTGTACCGTTCCGTTTCGATACTTGAATATAAATGTAAGTTTTATGCTGTTAAAGTCTCACTTATCATACTGTATTTCATAATGCGTTTTCTTTCCCTGTTTCAGTCTTAAAGACAGTACCTCATACCAATGTTGACTGTTATAGCCTCAAAGACAGTACCTCATACCAATGTTGACTGTTTCAGCCTCAAAGACAGTACCTCATACCAATGTTGTCTGTTATAGCCTCAAATACAGTACCTCATACCAATGTTGTCTGTTTTAGCCTCAAAGACAGTACCTCATACCAATGTTGACTGTTTCAGCCTCAAATACAGTACCTCATACCAATGTTGACTCTTTCAGCCTCAAAGACAGTACCTCATACCAATGTTGTCTGTTTCAACCTCAAAGACAGTACCTCATACCAATGTTGACTGTTTCAGCCTCAAAGACAGTACCTCATACCAATGTTGTCTGATTCAACCTCAAAGACAGTACCTCATACCAACGTTGTCTGTTTCAGCCTCAAAGACAGTACCTCATACCAATGTTGACCGTTATAGTCTCAAATACAGTACCTCATACCAATGTTGACTGTTTCAGCCTCAAAGACAGTACCTCATACCAATGTTGTTTCTTTCAGCCTCAAAGACAGTACCTCATACCAATGTTGACCGTTATAGTCTCAAATACAGTACCTCATACCAATGTTGACTGTTTCAGCCTCAAAGACAGTACCTCATACCAATGTTGTTTGTTTCAGCCTCAAAGACAGTACCTCATACCAATGTTGTCTGTTTCAACCTCAAATACAGTACCTCATACCAATGTTGTCTGTTTTATCCTCAAAGACAGTACCTCATACCAATGTTGTCTGTTTTATCCTCAAAGACAGTACCTCATACCAATGTTGTCTGTTTCAACCTCAAATACAGTACCTCATACCAATGTTGTCTGTTTTATCCTCAAAGACAGTACCTCATACCAATGTTGACTGTTTTATCCTCAAAGACAGTACCTCATACCAATGTTGACTGTTATAGCCTCAAAGACAGTACCTCATACCAATGTTGTCTGTTTCAGCCTCAAAGACAGTACCTCATACCAATGTTGTCTATTTCAGCCTCAAAGACAGTACCTCATACCAATGTTGACTGTTTAAGCCTCAAAGACAGTACCTCATAACAATTTTGTCTGTTTCAGCCTCAAAGACAGTACCTCATAACAATTTTGTCTGTTTCAGCCTCAAAGACAGTACCTCATAACAATTTTGTCTGTTTCAGCCTCAAAGACAGTACCTCATACCAATGTTGTCTGTTTCAACCTCAAACACAGTACCTCATACCAATGCTGTCTGTTTCAGCCTCAAAGACAGTACCTCATATCATATGTTGACTGTTTCAGTCTCAAAGTCAGTACCTCATACCAATGTTGACTGTTTCAGCCTCAAAGACAGTACCTCATACCAATGTTGTCTGTTTCAGCCTCAAAGACAGTACCTCATACCAATGTTGACTGTTTCAGCCTCAAAAACAGTACCTCATACCAATGTTGTCTGTTTCAGCCTCAAAGACAGTACCTCACACCAATGTTAACTGTTATAGCCTCAAAGACAGTACCTCATACCAATGTTGACTGTTTCAGCCTCAAAGACAGTACCTCATACCAATGCTGTCTGCTATAGCCTCAAAGACAGTACCTCATACCAATGTTGACTGTTTCAGCCTCAAAGACAGTACCTCATACCAATGTTGTCTGCTATAGCCTCAAAGACAGTACCTCATACCAATGTTGACTGTTATAGCCTCAAAGACGGTACCTCATACTAATGTGGCCTCTTTCAGCCTCAAATACAGTACCTCATACCAATGTTGACTGTTATAGCCTCAAAGACAGTACCTCATACCACTGTTGACTCTTATAGCCTCAAAGACAGTACCTTATACCAATGTTGTCTGTTTTAGCCTCAAAGACAGTACCTCATACCAATGTTGTCTGTTTTATCCTCAAAGACAGTACCTCATACCAATGTAATCTATTTCGGCCTCAAAGACAGTACCTCATACCAATGTTGACTGTTTCAGATTCAAAGACAGTACCTCATACCAATGCTGTCTGTTTCAGCCTCAAAGACAGAACCTCATACCAATGTTGTCTGTTTCAGCCTCAAAGACAGTACCTCATACAAATGTTGACTGTATCAGCCTCAAAGACAGTACCTCATACCAATGTTGACTGTTTCCGCCTCAAAGACAGTACCTCATACCAATGTTGACTATTATAGCCTCAAAGACAGTACCTCATACCAATGTTGTCTGTTTCAGCCTCAAAGACAGTACCTCATACCAATGTTGACTGTTTTAGCCTCAAAGACAGTACCTCATACCAATGTTGACTGTTATAGCCTCAAAGACAGTACCTCATACAAATGTTGACTGTATCAGCCTCAAAGACAGTACCTCATACCAATGTTGTCTGTTTTAGCCTCAAAGACAGTACCTCATACCAATGTTGACTGTTTCAGCCTCAAAGACAGTACCTCATACCAATGTTGACCGTTATAGCCTCAAAGACAGCACCTCATACCAATGTTGACTGTTATAGCCTCAAAGACAGTACCTTATACCAATGTTGACCGTTATAGCCTGAAAGACAGAACCTCATACCAATGTTGTCTGTTTCAGCCTCAAAGACATCACCTCATACCAATGTTGACTGTTATAGCCTCAAAGACAGTACCTCATACAAATGTTGACTGTATCAGCCTCAAAGACAGTACCTCATACCAATGTTGACTGTTTCAGCCTCAAATACAGTACCTCATACCAATGTTGACTGTTATAGCCTCAAAGACAGTACCTCATACCAATGTTGACTGTTTTATCCTCAAAGACAGTACCTCATACAAATGTAATCTATTTCAGCCTCAAAGACAGTACCTCATACCAATGTTGACTGTTTCAGCCTCAAAGACAGTACCTCATACCAATGTTGACTGTATCAGCCTCAAAGACAGTACCTCATACCAATGTTGTCTGTTTCAGCCTCAAAGACAGTACCTCATACCAATGTTGACTGTTTCAGCCTCAAAGACAGCACCTCATACCAATGTTGTCTGTTATAGCCTCAAAGACAGTACCTCATACCAATGTTGTCTGTTTCAGCCTCAAAGACGGTACCTCATACTAATGTGGCCTCTTTCAGCTTCAAATACAGTACCTCATACCAATGTTGACTGTTATAGCCTCAAAGACAGTACCTCATGCCAATGTAATCTATTTCAGCCTCAAAGACATCACCTCATACCAATGTTGACTGTTATAGCCTCAAAGACAGTACCTCATACCAATGTAGACTGTTACAGCCTCAAAGACAGTACCTCATACCAATGTTGTCTCTTTCAGCCTCAAAGACAGAACCTCATACCAATGTTGACTGTTTCAGCCTCAAAGACAGTACCTCATACCAATGTTGACTGTTATAGCGTCAAAGACAGTACCTCATACCAATGTTGACTGTATCAGCCTCAAAGACAGTACCTCATACCAATGTTGACCGTTATAGCCTGAAAGACAGAACCTCATACTAATGTTGTCTGTTTAAGCCTGAAAGACAGTACCTCATACCAATGTTGGCTGTTATAGCCTGAAAGACTGTACCTCATACTAATGTTGACTGTTTCATCCTCAAAGACAGCACCTCATACCAATGTAGACTGTTTCAGCCTCAAAGACAGTACCTGACATACCAATGTTGACTGTTATAGCCTCAAAGACAGTGCCTTATACCAATATTGACTGTTTCAGCCTCAAAGACAGTACCTCATACCAATGTTGTCTGTTATAGCCTCAAGACAGTACCTCATACTAATGTTGACTGTTATAGCCTCAAAGACAGTACCTCATACCAATGTTGTCTGTTATAGCCTCAAAGACAGTACATCATACCAATGTTGTCTGTTTCAACCTCAAAGACAGTACCTCATACCAATGTTGTCTGTTATAGCCTCAAAGACAGTACCTCATACCAATGTTGTCTGTTTCAACCTCAAAGACAGTACCTCATACCAATGTTATCTGTTATAGCCTCAAAGACAGTACATCATACCAATGTTGTCTGTTTCAACCTCAAAGACCGTGCCTTATACCAATATTGACTGTTATAGCCTCAAAGACAGTACCTCATACCAATGTTGACTGTTTCAGCCTCAAAGACAGTACTTCATACCAATGTTGACTGTTTCAGCCTCAAAGACAGTACTTCATACCAATGTTGTCTGTTTCAGCCTCAAAGACAGTACCTCATACCAATGTTGACTGTTTCAGCCTCAAAGACAGCACCTCATACCAATGTTGTCTGTTATAGCCTCAAAGACAGTACCTCATACCAATGTTGTCTGTTTCAGCCTCAAAGACGGTACCTCATACTAATGTGGCCTCTTTCAGCTTCAAATACAGTACCTCATACCAATGTTGACTGTTATAGCCTCAAAGACAGTACCTCATGCCAATGTAATCTATTTCAGCCTCAAAGACATCACCTCATACCAATGTTGACTGTTATAGCCTCAAAGACAGTACCTCATACCAATGTAGACTGTTACAGCCTCAAAGACAGTACCTCATACCAATGTTGTCTCTTTCAGCCTCAAAGACAGAACCTCATACCAATGTTGACTGTTTCAGCCTCAAAGACAGTACCTCATACCAATGTTGACTGTTATAGCGTCAAAGACAGTACCTCATACCAATGTTGACTGTATCAGCCTCAAAGACAGTACCTCATACCAATGTTGACCGTTATAGCCTGAAAGACAGAACCTCATACTAATGTTGTCTGTTTAAGCCTGAAAGACAGTACCTCATACCAATGTTGGCTGTTATAGCCTGAAAGACTGTACCTCATACTAATGTTGACTGTTTCATCCTCAAAGACAGCACCTCATACCAATGTAGACTGTTTCAGCCTCAAAGACAGTACCTGACATACCAATGTTGACTGTTATAGCCTCAAAGACAGTGCCTTATACCAATATTGACTGTTTCAGCCTCAAAGACAGTACCTCATACCAATGTTGTCTGTTATAGCCTCAAAGACAGTACCTCATACTAATGTTGACTGTTATAGCCTCAAAGACAGTACCTCATACCAATGTTGTCTGTTATAGCCTCAAAGACAGTACATCATACCAATGTTGTCTGTTTCAACCTCAAAGACAGTACCTCATACCAATGTTGTCTGTTATAGCCTCAAAGACAGTACCTCATACCAATGTTGTCTGTTTCAACCTCAAAGACAGTACCTCATACCAATGTTGTCTGTTATAGCCTCAAAGACAGTACATCATACCAATGTTGTCTGTTTCAACCTCAAAGACCGTGCCTTATACCAATATTGACTGTTATAGCCTCAAAGACAGTACCTCATACCAATGTTGACTGTTTCAGCCTCAAAGACAGTACTTCATACCAATGTTGACTGTTTCAGCCTCAAAAACAGTACCTCATACCAATGTTGACTGTTTCAGCCTCAAAGACAGTACCTCATACCAATGTTGACTGTTTTAGCCTCAAAGACAGCACCTCATACCAATGTTGACTGTTTCATCCTCAAAGACAGTACCTCATACCAATGTTGACTGTTTTCAGCCTCAAAGACAGTACCTGACATACCAATGTTGACTGTTTCAGCCTCAAAGACACTACCTCATACCAATGTTGACTGTTTCAGCCTCAAAGACAGTACCTCATACCAATGTTGACTGTTTCAGCCTGAAAGACAGTACCTCATACCAATGTTGACTGTTTCATCCTCAAAGACAGTACCTCATACCAATGTTGACTGTTTCAGCCTCAAAGACAGTACCTGACATACCAATGTTGACTGTTTCAGCCTCAAAGACAGTACCTCATACCAATGTTGACTGTTTCATCCTCAAAGACAGTACTTCATACCAATGTTGACTGTTTCAGCCTCAAAAACAGTAACTCATACCAATGTTGACTGCTATAGCCACAAAAACAGTAACTCATACTAATGTTGACTGTTATAGCCTCAAAGACAGTACCTCATACCAATGTTGTCTGTTTCAGCCTCAAATACAGTACCTCATACTAATGTTGACTGTTTACGCCTCAAAGACAGTACCTCATACCAATGTTGTCTGTATCAGCCTCAAAGACAGTACCTCATACCAATGTTGACTGTTATAGCCTCAAATACAGTACCTCATACCAATGTTGACTGTTTCAGTCTCAAAGACATTATCTCATACCAATGTTGTCTATTCAGCCTCAAAGACAGTACCTCATACCAATGTTGTCTGTTATAGCCTCAAAGACAGTACCTCATACCAATGTTGTCTGTTATAGCCTCAAAGACAGTACCTCATACCAATGTTGTCTGTTATAGCCTCAAAGACAGTACCTCATACCAATGTTGTCTGTTATAGCCTCAAAGACAGTACCTCATACCAATGTTGTCTGTTATAGCCTCAAAGACAGTACCTCATACCAATGTTGTCTGTTATAGCCTCAAAGACAGCACCTCATACCAATGTTGACTGTTATAGCCTAAAAGACAGTACCTCATACCAATGTAGACTGTTTCAGCCTCAAAGACAGTACCTCATACCAATGTTGTCTGTTTCAGCCTCAAAGACAGTACTTCATACCAATGTTGTCTGTTTTAGCCTCAAAGACAGTACCTCATACCAATGTTGACTGTTTCAGCCTCAAAGACAGTACCTCATACCAATGTTGACTGTTTCAGCCTCAAAGACAGTACCTCATACCAATGTTGACTGTTTCAGCCTCAAAGACAGTACCTGACATACCAATGTTGACTGTTTCAGCCTCAAAGACAGTACCTCATACCAATGTTGACTGTTTCAGCCTCAAAGACAGTACCTCATACCAATGTTGACTGTTTCAGCCTCAAAGACAGTACCTCATACCAATGTTGACTGTTTCAGCCTCAAAGACAGTACCTCATACCAATGTTGACTGTTTTAGCCTCAAAGACAGCACCTCATACCAATGTTGACTGTTTCATCCTCAAAGACAGTACCTCATACCAATGTTGACTGTTTTAGCCTCAAAGACAGCACCTCATACCAATGTTGACTGTTTCATCCTCAAAGACAGTACCTCATACCAATGTTGACTGTTTCAGCCTCAAAGACAGTACCTCATACCAATGTTGACTGTTTCAGCCTCAAAGACAGTACCTCATACCAATGTTGACTGTTTCATCCTCAAAGACAGTACCTGACATACCAATGTTGACTGTTTCAGCCTCAAAGACAGTACCTGACATACCAATGTTGACTGTTACAGCCTAAAAGACAGTACCTCATACCAATGTTGACTGTTTCAGCCTCAAAGACAGTACTTCATACCAATGTTGACTGTTTCAGCCTCAAAGACAGCACCTCATACCAATGTTGTCTGTTTCAGCCTCAAAGACAGTACCTCATACCAATGTTGACTGTTATAGCCTCAAATACAGTACCTCATACCAATGTTGACTGTTTCAGCCTTAATGATTTAACTTATACCAATTTAGAATGTTTTAATCGACTGATAATATCTCAGTCTGTTTTCGTGATTTTTCAGCTCAAATATACTATCATTAACTGCCTCGTTTACGTTAACATCAAACTTAGGTCTGCATAATCATTTTCGTATGCTGTTTCAACTTCATAGACATTGTCTTGTTCCAAAATGGCCTTTTCACACTAAGGAGATAACACACAGCAAAGTAAAATATATGCCGCAAGTAAACATCACATACCACTGTCGTCTGCCCTAAACCTTTACGCAATTCAAACTTAAACGGTAGTAACGCAAGTTAATACATCATTTCGATGTCTTACGGCTAGTGTTGTTTACAAATGTGGTCTTCCCGAGCTCCAGGAAACATTGCCTATGTACTGGCGTCTGCCGTTTGTTAATGGCGAGCTTGCAGAGCTACTTCTCGACTGGAGACAACTGTCACAAAGTGTGGTGAGAGCCCGTATGTGCGTGCAAGTGGATCAATTTGTTTTGATAGCTCTTCAATAACATCACGTATGCAACCAACATTGAAAGGAATGTCCATTGAGAAATCGAGCTCTGTCGTTGAGTTATGGCGAGTAAAAAGAGTAAACTTTGATGTCTGAACGTATTTGCTGTCTCCGATGACGAAACCCTCGAATATCTCGCGAGACATTGAACGGTAATGATTTTTTGCAAACTCTTAAAAACAGGAATTTGCAAATGAATGATATGCAGGCTACACATTGTAGAAGATTTACTTTACACTGACGTATGTGTTAGAAGGATAGGGAGTTAGTTTAGTGTAATGGTATGTATGACTGACGTTACATCTCTACTGGACTCACCCAAGACGCGCTATAATTTGATACTGTAGGATTTGCCTACGGAACAGTATACATAGAAATTATCGATCGCCAGCTCGGCGGAGGCTTGGATAGTGCGGCTGGAAACATCGAGGCTGACGGTTACTTGTCTTTTCGTTTGGGATTTTCTAGGTCGATAGTCTGTGATTAGTCGAAGCCAGCACGTGCAAAATACGGTTAATTTCATATTTAAGGATGTGAAATGTGAATACAACAAAAAGTATTTTTTATTATGTGACGGAATTCACCAACATCATTCAAAATGGATAACTCGGCTAGGAAGAATTTAGCTAAGAAATGCTCGACCTCCCCGCGACTGGATCAACCATAGTCTATTGCCGCGTGTGAACAGCGGAACATCAAACTCGTCAAACTCCCCGGACACTTCAAATTATTCCGATTCCATATTTCAAAGGGAACTTCTTATCACATATCACTGATGTTCGATTAATCTCCAAAACAACCACTACAAATAAATCAGTTAATGAAACACAGTTTCAAGGAGAAACGCTTTGCACTCAGCCTATAAGCAAACAACGGATTAGGTAAGATAGCAACATTATGTTTAAATGTACTGTAAAGTGTTGACATATGATGTGAAATTATTTGGTGACAAAAACATATAATGTTATGGCAGATAACTGCTAGCTGTGTGATGTGATATAACAATGTTTTGTGGTGTGATACTGTGATGTGGGGTGTGATACTGTGATGTGTGGGATGTGATATTATGATGTTTGGGGTGTGATACTGTGATGTGTGGGGTGTGATACTGTGATATGTGGGGTGTGATACTGTGATGTGTGGGGTGTAATACTGTGATGTGTAGGGTGTAATACTGTGATGTGTGGGGTGTGATACTGTGATGTGTGGGGTGTAATACTGTGATGTGTGGGGTGTGGTACTGTGATGTGTGGGGTGTGATACTGTGATGTGTGGGGTGTAATACTGTGATGTGTGGGGTGTGATACTGTGATGTGTGGGGTGTGATACTGTGATGTGTGGGGTGTAATACTGTGATGTGTGGGGTGTGATACTGTGATGTGTGGGGTGTGATACTGTGATGTGTGGGATGTAATACTGTGATGTGTGGGGTGTGATACTGTGATGTGTGGGGTGTTATACTGTGATGTGTGGGGTGTGATACTGTGATGTGTGGGGTGTGATACTGTGATGTGTGGGGTGTGATACTGTGATGTGTGGGGTGTGATACTGTGATGTGTGGGGTGTGATACTGTGATGTGTGGGGTGTGATACTGTGATGTGCGGGGTGTGATACTGTGATGTGTTGGGTGTGATACTGTGATGTGTGGGGTGTGATACTGTGATGTGTGGGGGTGATACTGTGATGTGTGGGGTGTAATACTGTGATGTGTGGGGTGTGATACTGTGATGTGTGGGGTTTGATACTGTGATGTGTGGGGTGTGATACTGTGATGTGTGGGGTGTGATACTGTGATGTGTGGGGTGTGATACTGTGATGTTTGATACTGTGATGTGTGGGGTGTGATACTGTGATGTGTGGGGTGTGATACTGTGATGTGTGGGGTGTGATTCTGTGATGTGTGGGGTGTGATACTGTGATGTGTGGGGTGTTATACTGTGATGTGTGGGGTGTGACACTGTGATGTGTGGGGTGTGATACTGTGATGTGTGGGGTATGATACTGTGATGTGTGATATTGTGATGTGTGGGGTGTGATACTGTGATGTGTGGGGTGTGATACTGTGATGTGTGGGGTGTGACACTGTGATGTGTGGGGTGTGATACTGTGATGTGTGGGGTATGATACTGTGATGTGTGATATTGTGATGTGTGGGGTGTGATACTGTTATGTGTGGGGTGTGATACTGTGATGTGTGGGGTGTGATACTGTGATGTGTGGGGTGTGATACTGTGATGTTTGATACTGTGATGTGTGGGGTGTGATACTGTGATGTGTGGGGTGTAACACTGTGATGTGTGGGGTGTGATACTGTGATGTGTGGGGTGTAACACTGATGTGTGGGGTGTGATACTGTGATGTGTGGGGTGTGATACTGTGATGTGTGAGGTGTGATACTGTGATGTGTGGGGTATGGTACTGTGATGTGTGGGGTGTGATACTGTGATGTGTGAAGTGTGATACTGTGATGTGTGGGGTGTATTACTGTGATGTGTGAGGTGTGATACTGTGATGTGTGGGGTGTGATACTGTGATGTGTGATAATGTGATGTGTGGGGTGTGATACTGTGATGTGTGGGGTGTATTACTGTGATGTGTGAGGTGTGATACTGTGATGTGTGGGGTGTGATACTGTGATGTGTGAAGTGTGATACTGTGATGTGTGGGGTGTATTACTGTGATGTGTGAGGTGTGATACTGTGATGTGTGAAGTGTGATACTGTGATGTGTGGGGTGTATTACTGTGATGTGTGAGGTGTGATAGTGTGATGGGTGAAGTGTGATACTGTGATGTGTGGGGTGTATTACTGTGATGTGTGAGGTGTGATACTGTGATGTGTGGGGTGTGATACTGTGATGTGTGATACTGTGATGTGTGGGGTGTGATACTGTGATGTGTGGGGTGTGATACTGTGATGTGTGGGGTGTGATACTGTGATGTGTGGGGTGTAATACTGTGAGGTGTGGGGTGTAATACTGTGATGTGTGATGTGTGATACTGTGATGTGTGGGGTGTGATACTGTGATGTGTGGGGTGTAATACTGTGATGTGTGGGGTGTGATACTGTGATGTGTGGGGTGTAATACTGTGATGTGTGGGGTGTGATACTGTGAGGTGTGGGGTGTAATACTGTGATGTGTGGGGGTGTGATACTGTGATGTGTGGGGTGTAATACTGTGAGGTGTGGGGTGTGATACTGTGATGTGTGGGGTGTGATACTGTGATGTGTGGGGTGTAATACTGTGAGGTGTGGGGGTGTTATACTGTGATGTGTGGGGTGTAATACTGTGATGTGTGGGGTGTAATACTGTGAGGTGTGGGGGTGTAATACTGTGATGTGTGGGGTGTGATACTGTGATGTGTGTGGTGGATACTGTGATGTTGGGTTGATACTGTGATGTGTGGGGTGTGATACTGTGATGTGTGGGGTGTAATACTGTGATGTGTGGGGTGTAATACTGTGATGTGTGGGGTGTGATACTGTGAGGTGTGGGGTGTGATACTGTGATGTGTGAGGTGTGATACTGTGATGTGTGGGGTGTGATACTGTGATGTGTGGGGTGTGATACTGTGATGTGTGAGGTGTGATACTGTGATGTGTGGGGTGTGATACTGTGATGTGTGGGGTGTGATACTGTGATGTGTGGGGTGTGATACTGTGATGTGTGGGGTGTGATACTGTGATGTGTGGGGTGTGATACTGTGATGAGTGGGGTGTGATACTGTGATGTGTGGGGTGTGATACTGTGATGTGTGGGGTGTGATACTGTGATGTGTGGGGTGTGATACTGTGATGTGTGGGGTGTGATACTGTGATGTGTGGGGTGTGATACTGTGATGTGTGGGGTGTGATACTGTGATGTGTGGGGTGTGATACTGTGATGTGTGATGAGTGATACTGTGATGTGTGGGGTGTGATACTGTGATGTGTGGGGTGTGATACTGTGATGTGTGGGGTGTGATACTGTGATGTGTGGGGTGTGATACTGTGATGTGTAGGGGTGTGATACTGTGATGTGTGGGGTGTTATACTGTGATGTGTGATGTGTGATACTGTGATGTGTGGGGTGTGATACTGTGATGTGTGGGGTGTGATACTGTGATGTGTGGGGTGTGATACTGTGATGTGTGGGGTGTGATACTGTGATGTGTGGGTGTGATACTGTGATGTGGGGTGTGATACTGTGATGTGTGGGGTGTGATACTGTGATGTGTGGGGTTGATACTGTGATGTGTGGGGTGTGATACTGTGATGTGTGGGGTGTGATACTGTGATGTGTGGGGTGTGATACTGTGATTGATAGGTGTGATGTGTGGGGTGTGATACTGTGATGTGTGGGGTGTGATACTGTGATGTGTGGGGGTGTGATCTGTGATGTGTGGGGTGTGATACTGTGATGTGTGGGGTGTTATACTGTGATGTGTGGGGTGATACTGTGATGTGTGGGTGTGATACTGTGATGTGTGGGGTGTAATACTGTGATGTGTGGGGTGTGATACTGTGATGTGTGGGGTGTGATACTGTGATGTGTGGGGTGTGATACTGTGATGTGTGGGGTGTGATACTGTGATGTGTGGGGTGTGATACTGTGATGAGTGGGGTGTGATACTGTGATGTGTGGGGTGTGAATACTGTGATGTGTGGGGTGTGATACTGTGATGTGTGGGGTTGTGATACTGTGATGTGTGGGGTGTGATACTGTGATGTGTGGGGGTGTGATACTGTGATGTGTGGGGTGTGATACTGTGATGTGTGGGGTGTGATACTGTGATGTGTGGGGTGTGATACTGTTGATGTGTTGATGAGTGATACTGTGATGTGTGGGGTGTGATACTGTGATGTGTGGGGTGTGATACTGTGATGTGGTGGGGTGTGATACTGTGATGTGTGGGGTGTGATACTGTGATGTGTAGGGTGTAATACTGTGATGTGTGGGGTGTTATACTGTGATGTGTGATGTGTGATACTGTGATGTGTGGGGTGTGATACTGTGATGTGTGGGGTGTGATACTGTGATGTGTGGGTGTGATACTGTGATGTGTGGGTGTGATACTGTGATGTGTGGTGTTATACTGTGATGTGTGGGGTGTGATACTGTGATGTGTGGGGTGTGATACTGTGATGTGTGGTGTTATACTGTGATGTGTGGGGTGTGATACTGTGATGTGTGGGGTGTGATACTGTGATGTGTGGGGTGTGATACTGTGATGTGTAGGGTGTGATGTGTGGGGTGTGATAATGTGATGTGTGGGGTGTGATACTGTGATGTGTGGGGTGTGATACTGTGATGTGTGGGGTGTGATACTGTGATGTGTGGGGTGTTATACTGTGATGTGTGGGGTATGATGTGTGGGGTGTTATACTGTGATGTGTGGGGTGTAATACTTCGATGTGTGGGGTGTGATACTGTGATGTGTGGGGTGTGATACTGTGATGTGTGGGGTGTGATACTGTGATGTGTGGGGTGTGATACTGTGATGTTTTGGGTGTGATACTGTGATTGTGGTGTGATACTGTGAGTTGGGTTTTGATACTGTGTGATGTGGGGTGTGATACTGTGATGTGTGGGGTGTGATTTTGATGTGGGGTGTGATACTGTGATGTGTGGGGTGTGATACTTGTGTGTGATACTGTGATGTGTGGGGTTTTGATACTGTGATTGTGGGTGATACTGTGATGTGTGGGGTGTGATACTGATGTGTGGGGGTGTGATATGTTGATGGTGGTTGTATATGTGATGTGTGGGTGTGAAAACTGTGATGTGTGGGGTGTATACTGTGATGTGTGGGGTGTGAAATGTGATGTGGTATACTGTGATGTGTGGGGTGTGATAATGTGATGTGTGGGGTGTATCTGTGATGTGGTGTGTATACTGTATGTGTGGGGTGTGATACTGTGATGTGGGGTGTAATACTGTGATGTGTGGGGTGTAATACTGTGATGTGTGGGGTGTAATACTGTGATGTATGGGGTGTGATACTGTGATGTGTAGGGTGTAATACTGTGATGTGTGGTGTGATACTGTGATGTGTGGGGTGTGATACTGTGATGTGTGGGGTGTGATACTGTGATGTATGGGGTGTGATGTGTGGGGTGTGATACTGTGATGTATGGGGTGTGATGTATGGGGTGTGATGTGTGGGGTGTAATACTGTGATGTGTGGGGTGTGATACTGTGATGTGTGGGGGCTGTAATACTGTGATGTGTGATACTGTGATGTGTGAGGTGTGATACTGTGATGTGTGGGTGTGATACTGTGATGTGTTATACTGTGATGTGTGGGGTGTGATACTGTGATGTGTGGGGTGTGATACTGTGATGTGTGGGGTGTGATACTGTGATGTGTGGGTGTGATACTGTGATGTGTGGGGTGTGATACTGTGATGTGTGGGTGTAATACTGTGATGTGTGGGGTGTGATACTGTGATGTGTGGGTATGATACTGTATTGTGGGGTGTGATACTGTGATGTGTGGGTGTGATACTGTGATGTGTGGGGTGTGATACTGTGATGTGTGGGGTGTGATACTGTGATGTGTGGGGTGTGATACTGTGATGTGTGGGTGTGATACTGTGATGTGTGGGGTGTGATACTGTGATGTGTGGGGTGTGATACTGTGATGTGTGGGGTGTGATACTGTGATGTGTGGGGTGTGATACTGTGATGTGTGGGGTGTGATACTGTGATGTGTGGGGTGTGATACTGTGATGTGTGGGGTGTGATACTGTGATGTGTGGGGTGTGATACTGTGATGTGTGGGGTGTGATACTGTGATGTGTGGGGTGTGATACTGTGATGTGTGGGGTGTGATACTGTGATGTGTGGGGTGTGATACTGTGATGTGTGGGGTGTGATACTGTGATGTGTGGGGTGTGATACTGTGATGTGTGGGGTGTGATACTGTGATGTGTGGGGTGTGATACTGTGATGTGTGGGGTGTGATACTGTGATGTGTGGGGTGTGATACTGTGATGTGTGGGGTGTGATACTGTGATGTGTGGGGTGTGATACTGTGATGTGTGGGGTGTGATACTGTGATGTGTGGGGTGTAATACTGTGATGTGTGGGGTGTAATACTGTGATGTGTGGGGTGTGATACTGTGATGTGTGGGGTGTGATACTGTGATGTGTGGGGTTGTAATACTGTGATGTGTGGGGTGTGATACTGTGATGTGTGGGGTGTGATACTGTGATGTGTGGGGTGTAATACTGTGATGTGTGGGGTATGATACTGTGATGTGTGGGGTGTGATACTGTGATGTGTGGGGGTGTATACTGTGATGTGTGGGGTGTGATACTGTGATTGTGATACTGTGATGTGTGGGGTGTGATACTGTGATACTGTGATGTGTGGGTGTGATACTGTGATGTGTGGGGTGTGATACTGTGATGTGTGGGTGTGATACTGTTATGTGTGGGGTGTGATACTGTGATGTGTGGGTGTGATACTGTGATGTGTGGGGTGTGATACTGTGATGTGTGGGGTGTGATACTGTGATGTGTGGGGTGTGATACTGTGATGTGTGGGGTGTGATACTGTTATGTGTGGGGTGTGATACTGTGGATGTGTGGGGTGTGATACTGTGATGTGTGGGGTGTGATACTGTGATGTGTGGGGTGTGATACTGTGATGTGGTGGGGTGGTTAATACTGTGAGTATTGGGGTGTTGATACTGTTGATGTGTGGGGTGTGATAGCTGTGATGTTGTATGGTGTGATACGGTGATGTTGGGGTAGTGATACTGTGGATGTGTGGGGGTGTGATACTGTGAATGTTGTGGGTAGTGATAACTGTGATGTGTGGGGTGTGGATACTGGTGATGTGGGGGTGTGATATGTGATGTGTGTGGTGTGATACTGTGATGTGTTGGGTGTGATACTGTGATGTGTGGGGTTGTACTGTGATGTGTGGGGTGTGATACTGTGATGTGTGGGGTGTGATACTGTGATGTGTGGGGTGTGATACTGTGATGTGTGGGGTGTGATACTGTGATGTGTGGGGTGTGTATTGTGATGTGTGGGGTGTGATACGGTGATGTGTGGGGTGTGATACTGTGATGTGTGGGGTATGATACTGTGATGTGTGGGGTGTGATACTGTGATGTGTGGGGTGTGATACTGTGATGTGTGGGGTGTGATACTGTGATGTGTGGGGTGTGATGTGTGGGGTGTGATACTGTGATGTGTTGGGTGTGATGTATGGGGTGTGATGTGTGGGGTGTAATACTGTGATGTGTGGGGTGTGATACTGTGATGTGTGGGGTGTAATACTGTGATGTGTGATACTGTGATGTGTGTGATATGATGTGTGGGGTGTGATACTGTGATGTGGGTGTAATACTGTGATGTGTGGGGTTTTTATTTTCTGTGATGTGTGGGGTGTAACTGTGATTGTACTGTGATGTGTGGGTGTGTACTGTATGTGTGAGGTGTATACTGTGATGTGGGGGTGTGATGTGTGGTGTGATACTGTGATGTGTGGTGTGATACTGTGATGTGTGGGGTGTGATACTGTGATGTGTGGGGTGTGATACTGTGATGTGTGGGGTGTGATGTGTGGGGTGTGATACTGTGATGTGTGGGGTGTGATACTGTGATGTGGGGTGTGATACTGTGATGTGTGGGGTGTGATACTGTGATGTGTGGGGTGTGATACTGTGATGTGTGATACTGTGATGTGTGAGGTGTGATACTGTGATGTGTGGGGTGTGATACTGTGATGTGTTATACTGTGATGTGTGGGGTGTGATACTGTGATGTGTGGGTGATAGTGTGGATGTTGGGGTGGTAACTGTGTGTGGGGGTTGATACTGTGATGTGTGGGGTGTGATACTGTGATGTGTGGGTGTGATAATGTGATGTGTGGGGTGTGATACTGTGTTGTGTGGGGGTATACGTGAGTGTGGGGTGTGATACTGTGATGTGTGGGTGTGATACTGTGATGTTGGGGGTGTAATACTGTGATGTGTGGGGTGTGATACTGTGATGTGTGGGGTGTGATACTGTGATGTGTGGGGTGTGATACTGTGATGTGTGGGGTGTGATACTGTGATGTGTGGGGTGTGATACTGTGATGTGTGGGGTGTGATACTGTGATGTGTGGGGTGTGATACTGTGATGTGTGGGGTGTGATACTGTGATGTGTGGGGGTGTGATACTGTGATGTTGGGGTGTGATACTGTGATGTGTGGGGTGTGATACTGTGATGTGTGGGGTGTGATACTGTGATGTGTGGGGTGTGATACTGTGATGTGTGGGGTGTGATACTGTGATGTGTGGGGTGTGATACTGTGATGTGTGGGGTGTGATACTGTGATGTGTGGGGTGTGATACTGTGATGTGTGGGGTGTGATACTGTGATGTGTGGGGTGTGATACTGTGATGTGTGGGGTGTGATACTGTGATGTGTGGGGTGTGATACTGTGATGTGTGGGGTGTGATACTGTGATGTGTGGGGTGTGATACTGTGATGTTGGGGGGTGTGATACTGTGATGTGGTGGGGTGTGATACTGTGATGTGTGGGGGTGTGTAATACTGTGATGTGTGGGGTGTGATACGGTGATGTGTGGGGTGTGATACTGTGATGTGTGGGGTGTGATACTGTGATGTGTGGGGGTGTGATACTGTGATGTGTGGGGTGTGATACTGTGATGTGTGGGGTGTTATACTGTGATGTGTTGGTGGTGTGATACTGTGATGTGTGGGGGTGTGATACTGTGATGTGTGGGTGTGATACTGTGATGTGTGGGGTGTGATACTGTGATGTGGTGGGGTGTGATACTGTGATGTGTGGGGTGTGATACTGTGATGTGTGGGGTGTGATACTGTGATGTGTGGGGGTGTGATACTGTGATGTGTGGGTGTGATACTGTGATGTGTGGGGTGTGATACTGTGATGTGTGAGGGTGTGATACTGTGATGTGTGGGTGGTGATACTGTGATGTGTGGGGGTGTGATACTGTGATGTATGGGGTGTGATGTATTGTGATGTGTGGGGTGTAATACTGTGATGTGTGGGGTGTGATACTGTGATGTGTGGGGGGTGATACTGTGAGTGTGATGTGGGGGGGGGGATACTGTGATGTGTGGGGTGTGATACTTGGTGTGATACTGTGTGTGGGGTGTGGTATGTTGTGGGTTGTGGGGTGATACTGTGTATGTGTGATACTGTGATGTGTGGGGTGTGATACTGTGATGTGTGGGTGTAATACTGTGATGTGTGGGGTGTGATATGTGATGTGTGGGGTGTGATACTGTGATTGGGTGTATATGTGATGTGTGGGGTGTGATACTGTGATGTGTGGGGTGTGATACTGTGATGTGTGGGTGTGATACTGTGATGTGTGGGGTGTATACTTGGTGAGTGTGTGGGGTGTAATACTGTGATGTGTGGGGTGGTGATACTGTGATGTGTGGGTGTAATACTGTGATGTGTGGGTGTGATACTGTGATGTGTGGGGTGTAATACTGTGATGTGTGGGGTGGTGAATACTGTGATGTTGGGGTGTAATACTGTGGAATGTGTGGGGTGTAATAACTGTGATGTGTGGGGGTGTATACTGTGAATGTAGGGGGTGTGAATAGCTGTGATGTGTAGGGGTGGGAAATACTGTGATGTGTTGGGGTACTGTGATGGTGTGGGGTTTTGATACTGTGAATGTGTTGGGGTGTGATACTGTGATGTGTGGGGTGTGAATACTGTGGATGTATGGGGTGGTGAATGTGTGGGTGTGATACGGTGAATGTAGTGGGGTGTGAATGTAATGGGTGTGATGTGGTGGGGTGTGAATACTGTGAAGGTGTGGGGGTGTAATACTGTTGATGTGTGGGGGCTGGAATAACTGTGATTGTGGTGTGATAATGGTGATTGTGTGAGGGTGTGATACTGTGGATGTGTGGGGTGTGGATTACTGTGATTAGTGGGGTGATACTGTGATGTGTGGGTGTGTGATACTGTGATGTGTGGGGGTGTGAGAACTGTGATTGTGGGGTGTGATAAGGTGATGTGGTGTGGGGTGTGATACTGTGATGTGTGGGGTTTTTATTTTCTGTGATGTGTGGGTGTGTAATACTGTGATGTGTGGGGTGTGATACTGTGATGTGTGGGGTGTAATACTGTGATGTGTGGGGTGTAATACTGTGATGTGTGGGGTGTGATACTGTGATGTGTGGGGTGTGATACTGTGATGGTGTGGGATTGTGTGGTGTATACTGTGATGTGGGGTGTGTATACTGTGATGTTGTGTGGGTGTATACTGTGATGTGTGGGGTGTGATACTGTGATGTGTGGGTTTACTTGATGTTGGGTGTGATACTGTGATGTGTGTGGGTTTTGTTACTTTTTGATGTGTGGGGTGTGATACTGTGATGTGTGGGTGTATACTGTGATGTGTGGGGTTGATCTTGTGTGTGTGGGGTGTGATACTGTTGCTGTGTGGTGTGTGTACTGTGATGTGTGGGGTGTGATACTGTGATGTGTGGGGTGTGATACTGTGATGGTGGGTTGTGACTGTGATGTGGGGTGTGATACTGTATGTGTGGGTGTGTGATACTGTGATGTGTGGGTGTGATACTGTGATGTGTGGGGTGTGATACTGTGATGTGGTGGGGTGTGATACTGTGATGTGTGGGGTTATGATACTGTGATGTGTGGGGTGCGTGATACTGTGATGTTGGGGTAGTGATACTTGGGGGGGGTGATACTGTGATGTGTGGGTGTAATACTGTGATGTGTGGGGTGTGATACTGTGATGTGTGGGGTGTGATACTGTGATGTGTGGGGTGTGATACTGTGATGTGTGGGGTGTAATACTGTGATGTGTGGGGGTGTGATACTGTGATGTGTGGGGGTGTGATACTGTGATTGTGTGGGAGTGTATACTGTGATGTGTGGGGGTGTCATACTGTGATGTGTGGGGTGTGAATACTGTGATGTGTGGGGGTGTAATACTGTGATGTGGTGGGGTGTGATACTGTGATGTGTGGGGTGTGATACTGTGATGTGTGGGGTGTATACTGTGATGTGTGGGGTGTAATACTGTGATGTGGTGTGGTGTGATACTGTTATGTTGTGGGGTGTGATACTGTGATGTGTGGGGTGTGATACTGTGGATGTGTGGGGTGTAATACTGGTGATGTGTGGGGTGTGATACTGTGATGTGTGGGGTGTGATACTGTGATGTGTGGGGTGTGATACTGTGATGTGTGGTGTGATAACTGTGACAGGTGTGGGGTGTGATACTGTTGAGGTGTGGGGTGTGGATAACTGTGATGTGGGTGGGGTGTGAATAACTGTGATGTGTGGGGTGGTGATACTGTGATGTGTGGGGTGTGGATACTGTGATGTGTGGGGATGTGATACTGTTGATTGTGTGGGGTGTGATACTGTGATGTGTTGGGGTGTGAATATGGTGATGTGTGGGGTGTGTAAACGTTGGATTTGCTGGGGTGTGATAACTGTGATGTGTGGGGTGTGATACTGTGGTGTGTGGGGTGTGGATTCTGTGATGTGTGGGGTGTGATACTGTTGATGTTGGGTGTGTATACTGTGATGTGTGGGGTGTGGTGTGTGATGTGTGGGGTGTGATACTGTGATGTGTGGGTGTGATACTGTGATGTGTTGGGTGTGATACTGTGATGTGTTGTGTGTAATACTGTGATGTGTGGGGTGTGATACTGTGATGTGTGGGGTGTGATACTGTGATGTGTGGGGTGTGATACTGTGATGTGTGGGTTGTGTTGTGTGATGTGTGGGTGTGATACTGTGATGTGTGGGGTGTGATACTGTGATGTGTGGGTTGTAATACTGTGATGTGTGGGGTGTGATACTGTGATGTGTGGGGTGTGATACTGTGATGTGTGGGATGTGATTTTTGGTTTGCTGATATTACAGTAAATTAATTATTGTCCGGTTCATGAAATATATATATATATTTTTTTTTTCAGGATTAAATCCCAGACCTATATCTGAACGATAATTTCCATTGTTTTCCCGTAAGTATTGTTATTTTAGTAGTTTAATTATTTATATAAAGATATGTGATGTGGACTTAATTAGATGCCCCTCCCACATGCCCCCCGTACCGACTCCCATATACATCGTGCCGTTTGTCTCTGATCAAGGCTTAGCTCTGTTTTTGTTGAAATGTATCCCCACCAGGGACGTTTTCGGTGATTTGAACTAGCCGATTCGTCAATTTTACAATGTAGCATTTCGGGTATACTTTAAAGTATATGGATGTTAATACATGCTTAGAAAGACTTTGTCAATATCGACTCAAAGATAATCTTTGATCGATTGGTCCGCCCTGAAACCAGCCGAATAGACAGGGTCGCGATAAACGAAAGCAAAATTGTTTTTGAATAGTTTTTGACAAATGTTTTCATGTATGAAATCTTCTTAAATTGAATTTTGCTGTAAAGAACAACGAAAATTACTTTCCAACCGATCGACCCTCCCTTTCCTTTTCCTCTTATCTATATATCTTTGTATCTCAGGCTCTGTCACATTCAACCAGCTGAGTGACAGCTGCCATTTACCTCCTCCTCAAAAAAAGAAAAGAAAAAAATAATAGAAACAAAATAAAAAAGAAAAAATAGAAACAAAAGAAAAAAGAAAAAAAAAAACAAACAAACAAACAAACAAAAAAAAAAGAAAAAAAAGAAGAAAAAAAAAAGGCAAAAAAAAACAACATAAAACAAAAAACAGATCCCTAAGGAACGTCCCTCCAGGTATCGAACCCTGGTTTCCGGCGTGATAATGCTGCGCATGCTCAGTCATCTTATTGACAGATATCGTATTTCAAACTATATTGTATAAATATATGGTATTTCAGTAGATTCTCTCAGGGACCCATCACTCAATGAAGGGACCAAAATAGACCTGCCCCCTACCAACACTTGGGATCTTAACTCGTTCCTTTCTTTTCCCACTATTCTGCCTTTATATGCTTTATTTTCCTACTCTATAGTACGTGTCTGCTGGAACACGTCCTCATATGACCCCAGCTGTTACGTGGACGTTGCATCCTTAAAAACAAAACAAACATCATTACTCTCAGATTTTCATATCCTCCACCTTTTGTATTTCTCTTATATGCCGTTTATGGGTGTTTACTTACATAGTTAAACTCGAGATATGAATCCGTCAGAAAATACGTCCATGGTTAAACTTGGGATATGAATCCGTCAGAAAATACGTCAATGGTTAAACTTGAGATATGAATCCGTCAGAAAATATGTACATGTATTACATAATGTAGAATATTGTTTTAATGGTGATATCTTGGCACTGCTTAGATATCCAGTGGAAGCGATACAGGTCATTTGAGCCTCTTATTATTTTTTTTCTGATTCCTGATCAGCTGCGTATAAGATTACCTAAGAAACGTGATTTGTCGTGTTAGCATCAAACTCCGTTACAAAAGAAAAGAACAGTAAAACTTGCTAAACATTGGTGAAATGTCATCATGCAGGAGTTTAGACGTAAACTTTTTTTTTATCAGATACAATTTGCAGACAGCAAGCCTACAACTGACATAGGAACATTCCGGTATATAAATGGAAATCCGTTTAAAGCAACGTTAAAATATTTTTGTTATGAGAAATGTCTTCAGTATCACCAAACGGATAAATCACTCTTACACATATTCAAGACGTTTACATCAATAACAAGAGGACTAATGGGCTTGTATAACTCACATGTTCATCATCTCACAAGCGTGATCTTGAAAGTGGGTCAAGGCCATTATTAGATAGCCTTGTTGATCAGTCAAATCCCTTAGCTCATTTACCCTTGTGACCTTTGAATTGATGTCAAGGTCAGTCATTTGAACGAAGTTAATAGACATTTATAAAAAAAAAACAAAAAAAAAAAAAAAAAAAAAAAACAAACAAACAAACAAACAAAAACAAAATACAAAAAAAAACAAAAAACAAAAAAAAAACTATTTAACCTCTTGGTATATCAGAGAAAACCTCGAAGATTTTACAGGGACACGAACAATGTGACTTAGAACACTGGTCAAGATCAAGGACGTTAATTTGAACACAGCGCATATTTTTGTTATTAATCAGATATACGTAAATTGCTGAAAAATCTTATTAACTATTCTTAAACATGGATTAAAGTAATATTTTGATCCATTGATTACAATTCCACCCGTTGTATTTGTACATCAAAAGCAAAGATACCCGGCCATTCAATATAATTTGTTTGGATATATAAATACATTTGACCACAACGATTTTTGAGGCAAAGTTCAAGGTCACTTATTTGAACAAACCTTCGGCATAGAAATTACCTAATATTTCTAGAAGTTTGCTATTAGTACTTGACAGTTGTTTAAAAGATTTTAACAAATTAGACTCCTTTGTTATTGAAAGTGACGTCAGTTTATAAATTTGAATAAACTTGACTTCCGGTATACTACATCCTTAAGATAACAACTTAAGTGTCAGTTATATGTATTCGGAAAAAACCTTTTAGACAGAATGTAGACCCTATTTTTTTTTTATCTTAAAAGATATTGTCTCTCTTAATCAAACATTTATTTAAAATATTTTGCTTCTTGGTCAGTACAATATCGTGTTTACAAATTAATGTCGCATTTTGCCTATATATGTTTTTTATCATTCCGTGTTTAATTTTATTAATTAATTAATTAATTTTTTGATAGATTTGTAATTACTTTAGCTAGAGCACTATTGGTCTATCGTGTACATTTCAAAGTTTAACTGCGTTGGAGTAGGTATGTTCAATCTGACGTCATGACATTTACCACGTCTCTACTTTGCTAGATCAAATAATGTTTGCCATCACCTACGACATCGTCGATCGGTACCCACGTGATCTGTCTTCGCACAGCTCCAATCGATCCCATGGGAGCAGTGGCACAACAGTCTTGTATTCATGAATTATTCATGAACCAAATCCAGTTATCAGATTGGTTCCGTCGAAAAGGGCAACGAGAAATCTGACCAACCAGAAACATCGTTTCATATAGTCATATAGTCAGATAACACACCATGCCTCCCCATGGGCGCAGCCATCTTAGTATACCGTTTCTGTTTTCAGGGGAAGAAGAGCTATGTTAATAAGAAGCATTTTGATTGGTCGATAAGAAGACTCCATGTGGTCCGACGATGGACCTACATGTACGAGTGCTCTTCCCAGTCATGAAGACGCTTCTCACATTAATGTTGAAATAAAGCGTTTTGGTGATCACCATGATCGGTAATACAACGTTAGATAACCAAATCCGGGCATTCTAAGTTTCAAGGCTCCGCGCGGTATAAATATGGTATCATTTATGTCTGAATGCACGTCAATCATTGGTGTATTGAACGCACGTGCGTACGTCAAACAGGAATTGATTAGTTTGAAAAGTCTATTATATCATCACAATATCACAATTTACCCACGTAAACCTTGGCCCGATACCCTCTAAACCTAACACCAGACTTGGACATTGGTAGTTTCTTCACCAGATATCTGTCTATAAGAATGTTTAAGTAGGCCAAAGGAAACTCGGGCTACAATAGGCTACGCTTTTTCAGCAGCAATTCCTCTAAAAACAAATAGTTTATCCTCACAAACTTGTCAAAAGCCCTATCCAATGCCTTAAGCATATATACGATAGTTCCTCACCAAGTGACAGGTTTCGGAAACCATCGATTTCCATGCCTCAAGAATGACAGGCGTGGTGTATCTTCTGTTTTGGCACAATGAAGAGGCCAAAAATGTACATACTGGCCTGTTTTAACACATAAGATATTTATTTTGGCTTTAAGCTAGTAAAGTGGAAAGGTTGATATATTTAACAATTCTATTCCTCGGAGAGAAATTACTTTCAAATGTGTTTTAGTAATGACTTTTGACCTTTGACCTTGATACAATACCGTAATAAGGAATGGAATATTACAGCTTCCTGCCTTTTTATGAACATATCCAGCGGTTAACGTTAAACCATAACATAAAAGCTAAGCGTTTTCTTTCGAGTAAGCTCAGCGTAGGTCACATGGTATCTGGGAATAACCTTTTATAATATACTTGTAATTAACAAGGATTGCATTGTCAGTGGCCAGTAAAAATCGTTAAAAACAAAAAACAAATTGGGAAAATGACGCCATGGACTATCAGATTAGGTGTTTATAAAATGTACTCTTCTCTTAGAAGTGTTGTCCAATTTTCGGATTTGCCTGTTTATCATATATAGAAGTACACGTGTGTAATGGTCATATATCTTTAGCGATAGTTTCGTACCAACTACGATATTGATCCCGTGGCTATAGTGACGTTGTATGAGTATTTAAGAGCAACTTGGTGTGGCTACTACCATAAAATGCCACAAGAAGGTGTCAAGGCGTCCGTCCAGACTCACAATCTTCTGGCCTCGGCACTTGGCTATCACCGATCAAGTTCACCACCGACGCCAATTATGAAGTTGCCTAGGTGTTATATCAGGATAGGAAAGAGTGAAAGCACATATAGAGTGTACACCAGCGGTGTGTAAAGTTTGGCTAGCTTAGCCAGCTAATCAGAAGCTTTATGTTTTCAATATTATGTTTTTTGTGGAAATCAGTATAATCTTCCAACATTTATATTATATTAATATAGCTTCAAAATACGTGTACTTTATAAATTAAATATTCGCCGACCACCTGAAACGACAAACTTGAAACTTTATTTTTAAACTAAATATCCTCGACGGTTCAGTCATGAAATCTCAGAAACAATTAATGCTGTCTTATTGCCTGTGTACTTGTACATTCCAATGCCCGAAAGTCACTAAGTGGTCGCCACATTGGATCCGAATTAGTCCCGTCGGATAAATGTTGCCATTCCGACGGAACATCACATTCGGTTTAGAGAAACTGCTGCTTCCTCCAACCAAACTGTGACTTTCCGCTAAGTGGTGTACGATACAGGATTTCAACTAGTCATAGCCTCTCTACCGAAAATACATTTTATAAAAAGTAAAATTCATAAAGATATGTGAAAAAAATGAAAAAGAAAGAATTATGATTATCGGTTTGTATAACGCAAGCTTAGATCTTCTCGCCAACATACACGGACCGGAACACATGGATCAATATACGCATTTCGGGGCCATCAAATGGTTTACCTTCCCTGTGTTAAGACCATGCTATAGAAGGGCGAAAAAGTCGTATTTACTTATGAACTAAGTCCATACGTTATGTAGATAGAGAATCGGTTTTGTTGTTGTTTTTGTTTTGTTTTTGCTTTTTGTTTGCTTTGTCTGTTACAATTTCACGGTCAGTTCGTTCATTGTGTAGAACGAAGTACAAATATGCTGAAAGTATGGCCGAATCGACATTTGGTCATTTTGTTTACACTTACTGAACACGTTATTTAGTACTTTAAACTGAAACATGTCCAGCATATGATAGGCCTATTTACGATTCGATGTCGCGTCCCCCTCCCCCTAACCCCACCCCCAATCGGCACTCCTCGTCATTTTCTCCTACGTTCGCAGACGGAGGCGAGGTGTTCCGATTGCCCCAATACCCTGTGATAACATAGACTTTGCTTCGAGTAGATTTCTGCTCTAGTCCCATTTCTCTCCACTAGGGTGCGCTATACTCATTAACACCTCACCAAGTGGAGGGTAGAAAAACTACTGCAGGCAGTCTAGTCTTAGACTTTAATTTTTGCTGTTCGTAAAATATTCATAAGAGAGTTATAACACGAAATAACTACATTATACCCATGTGAATGTAAAAATAGGGGATAAAATATAAAAAAAAAACCAGTTAATGGGGAAAACATGGACTATAATGGCCCATGTTTGTAGTTGTGAAATAAACCGAGATTCAAATATTCCATCTAAGGGAAGTTTTGGTTTATATTCAGGACGACTGCCGACGTCAATGCGTGGGAAATTGTTGTTTTCACTTGCCGAGATCGATTTCTATTATCTTTTTTCTAGTTGGGTTTTAAAAGCTCAAAATCTTGCTTTATGTACATTGTAGCGTAATTTAAAATAAATTCAATTATGTAACTGAAGAAGATGATCAAATATGAATTTTTAGTTTGTCAGTAGGCTTAGCTGCGCCGAACGTCGCTTGTTGGCAGAAAGCCAAATTTACTTAAAGTATACACATTTAGATACATTCAGAAATACTTGAATTTATCACATTATGACAATTGATATCATTTGAGTATTTAAAAATAGGTACATCTGAATATCAAAACTGATCAATTTCATTCTGTTACAAACTGCATGCCCGATTTTTGAAGGGTCTCGTCAGCTTTTTAGTGACTCTCGATTCCTGTTCTTGTGTTGCTTAGGTAACCGTTTAAACTTATTTCGAATATGTATGCCCATGTGTATGGATTGTATCTAAGGTATAGGTGTTAACTGTTTTTGGACCATGAAATGAACACATTAAATGTCTCATATCCATAGACCCTAGCATGCTTGATTCACATCATACTGGGTTGTTGAAAACCCGTTATATTAATTATGATATCTATAAATGATTAATTTTGTAATACAGAAAAGATCGTGATTAGAAAAATAATACAATAAATGTACTGTTTATTTTGTCTCGCATAACAATATTAAAAACGAATATATTTAAAGCGGCGTAAAGTTGACTGAACTTTAGTCTGATAGCAAGCGTTTCTGTGACCCGGAGACGGGAAGCGTTTCAGTGACGAAGAAATCGATAAATTGTGTTCAGCTGCCGGTGATGGGAGGCAGCGAAGTAGCTTTGGCATAACATTGATATAGTGCTGTTGTGAGATCACAAGGGGTTATACCGCAGTCGAGAGATATCAACTGGAAAGGATCGCTATAGACCTACGCTGTATGATTTTGATTGAATTTTATTAATTATCAATGAAAAAAATAGCTTCCCGCAGATTTACGTTAAAATTTTCATTCCAGGAAATATAATACACAATTCTTTCTCGATTAGATGACATCAAGAGGCGATGTGTTATTTATTGCACAATATCAACTTCCTGAAGTCAATTCGTACCCGCATTAAAATTGCTAGACGATTTGCGTATATGAGCAACAGATGTCGCCACCAAGCGTCTAACGGTGCATTTCTGGTTTGTAGTTAAAGCGGAGAATCATTCGTTCAATTGAAAGTGTACATTGTATGTTTTATTCATAGTGTTCAAAATCTCAAAACTATCTTGTAAAAACCAAATAGTACCATTGCAAGCAGTCTTATCACTCTGACAATAAAGCTGTGTCGGGCAATAGTCAGGATCTTGGGTGCTAAGAAAATCGCTGTTGCCCTCGGCCCCAGTCAATGATTGTTCTGGTATATTAGACTCACTTCTATCTGCTGGGATGTTGAGAAAAAAACCCACTAAAACTAAAAAAGATTCATCGGTATATGCAGGTCATCCAATGTTGTAGGCAACATTGGAATTGGCCAAATAATCTTTCAGGGTCCTAACAGCAACTTGATTACATCGGCGATGTTTTTGTTGTCTCTGTCATTCAATATTTTTGTCAACTGTTCTTGGTTGTAACCGGTATCGGAAACCAGCTGACAGACGTAACATTACGTACAAGGCCCTAGAGACTCTTGAAACATCAGCCAATCAAATTACAAGTTTATCCCGGATCGCGGGAAAATCGAAATGCTACCTTGGTAATCACGTGAGTGTGGACGGTAAAAATTTAAACACCGGGCCGGGGAAGCTGTTTTCTATTTCCAACAAATAATAGCAAAGCTGTTTCTTATTTCCATATTATAGTTTGTATAGGTGATTATACACACTAATGTAACATACAAATATATCACTCACAATAAAATTAAAAACATATTGCACTATAACCTATAACATATCGCACTCACTATAACATACAAACATATTACTCTCACACCAAACCTACAAACATACCACCCTCATACCATACCTACAAACATACCACCCTCACACCAAACCTACAACATACCACCCTCACACCAAACCTACAAACATACCACCCTCACACCATACCTACAAACATACCACCCTCATACCATACCTACAAACATACCACCCTCACACCATACCTACAAACATACCACCCTCACACCATACCTACAAACATACCACCCTCACACCAAACCTACAAACATACCACCCTCACCAAACCTCCAAACATACCACCTCACACCATACCTACAAACATACCACCCTCATACCATACCTACAAACATACCACCCTCCCCATACCTAACCACAAACATACCACCCCCCATACCACACCTACAACTACCACAACCACCGCAACATACCTACAAACATACCACCCTCATACCAAAACATCCAACCACCAACCCTCATCCATACCTACAAACATACCACCCTCATACCATACCTACAAACATACCACCCTCATACCAAACCTACAAACATACCACCCTCACACCATACCTACAAACATACCACCCTCACACCATACCTACAAACATACCACCCTCTACCCAAACCTAACAAACCCAGACCACCCCAATACACCCCAACCAACCACAACAGCCACCTCACTCCATACCTCAACGACCACCCTCATACCATACCTACAAACATACCACTCTCATACCATACCTACAAACATACCACTCTCATACCATACCTACAAACATACCACCCTCATACCAAACCTACAAACATACCACCCTCATACCAAACCTACAAACATACCACCCTCATACCAAACCTACAAACATACCACCCTCATACCATACCTACAAACATACCACCCTCATACCATACCTACAAACATACAACCCTCACACCAAACCTACAAACATACCACCCTCATACCAAACCTACAAACATACCACCCTCATACCAAACCTACAAACATACCACCCTCATACCAGACCGACAAAGAGACCAGCCGCAGACCAGACCGACAAACAGACCACCCGCAGACCAGACCGAGAAAGAGACCACCCGCAGACCAGACCGACAAAGAGACCAGCTCCTCAGACCAGACCGACAAACAGACCACCCGCAGACCAGACCGACAAAGAGACCATGCCGCAGGCCATACCTACAAACATACCACCCTCACACCAAACCTACAAACATACCACTCTCATACCAAACCTACAAACATTCCACCCTCATACCATACCAACAAACATACCAACAAACATACCAACCTCACACCAAACCTACAAACCACACGCATACCACATGTAAACCAACCTTCCAGGTCGTTAGCCCTAGGTATCATTGAATTAGTCAATAACCTTGCCTTGTTTCTTGTGTGTAGTTCACTTCTGTAATTCCCTTTTTATTGTATACTTTCAGATACCGAAACAGGAATCGGGACCGAGTGATTTGTATTAGGAGGCGTGTCTTGACGACCAGTATGTTTCTATGACAACAGGAAAGTGTTGTATCGATATTACAGTGCTTACCCAGTAAAGCGCCCGTCTACTCACGAGCAGTTCATCTCGTATCGGAAATAAGCGATACTATATGTTACAAAGAACTTGTATGAGAAGACGTTTTAAGGTTGATGAGACCATCGTCTAGGATGTGTATTAAGCGTGTAAAGTATACACGTGATTTTCGTGTGTGATGATAATTTATATAGACCATGAGTCCATCGGGAAGTACGAATGTTCCATGTCTATAGAGAAATCACTGCGGAATTAATCCGGAATATAATTGGGTAATGTTGACTGTTACCAATTAGATCGCTCATCACTGATCTCGTGTGGAAATATTGGGTCACGGTTGATGGAGAGTTGACAGTATACATTAAAATCCCGAGTTAGATTTATCCGGATGAGCAGATACTAGTGGCCAGTCAGTTCGAAGCAAGGGAATTACACTTAATGGAAGAATACAAATATTAGCAAAAGCTACATATCAGTCATCACGTTTTCTTCGTGTCGTCGTTGAACTGCGAGATTGTTATTCACAGGGAAACTGTTAAGTCAGCATACTGTAATTTCGGTTCAGTTTTTAAAATGATATTTGCTCTACATGTATATTACATGAGACATCACGAGAATAATGGAAATGAAGAAAGCCCATTACCTCTTTATTTCAACTGAGAACTAGACGTATGCTGCAAGCAAGGATCAAATATGAAACATCTGAGAGAGCGCGCACGTGTTAAGCGCACGTGAAATTGTTCCAGATAACGAACGTCCCACGAGACTTGCGCGCGAGTATTAACGTGCTGTGTACATTCAATACTGCGATAGAAAATCAACACTACATATCCTCGTGTATTCCAAAGCTGTCCATTACCAGCTTCGGATAAAACGCAATTTTCATAAATATTTGACAAGGCATGTTGGGTAGGGTGACTGTTAAGTACAGTGTTTGAAGGCTGTCCCCCACGCCTCCTGGATCACGTGACTTTTTCGGTCCCACGTCGCGAGGTGGCGCTGTGTTCTATGTTTACGTGCACGTCTCGCCATCTAGGTTCCAGATTGTGTGAATGACTCGGCAGTGAGGAAACAAACGTGAAATACCGACAACAATCGATCGGCGATCCCTGTGCACCTTCACAGCAGCAAACTGCATTTTTAATGGTATTTGTTAAAGAATGACAGATGACAGTGTTCATGTAATGTCAGGGGCGTGTCGTTCACACTAAGGGTGTGGCTAATACAAGAAGAAGGGGCGTGGTCAATTAATTAGGGACGTGATTGAACTCTCAATAGGGCGTGACTTCGAAAGTGCGAGTCATATTTACTGACACGGCATTTTGGTGGAATCATTAAAAATTAACTAAGGGCGGGGATTGTGTGTGTTAAAATTGTCAACTTAAACAATAACTGTTTTATGCAGCACAGAGATAATTATTTTTTCTAGAAATTGTGACCAATTAACATTTATTTGTATCCGTATTCATGGTTAGGATTAACGCAAGTGTACGAGTGCGTGGGAAACAAACTGGAATGTAGAAACCTTTATATAAACTGTGCGTGTTTAATCATTAAAGTGATCCCAGTTTTGTGGGGGCGAGGACATCCGCGTGAAGACCACCGACAATAGCTGAAATTGCCTATAAGGTCCGGGCTAGTGTTCAATGTACTTATATTTTGGGGAGATATTGAGGAAAGCGTTAGTGTAAACACTGGTTCGTTATAGCCAGCCGTTTCGGTTTGTGAGCCACTCTTCCAAGCTTAAACTGATCAATATTTGCCAAAAACAGCTCCCTTGGCGCTTAAGTGATGACAGACAACCAAGAGTAATCTATATGTTCCAAATCTAAATGATTGGGTCATTACATGCCCGAACCCAGGGGATTGTAGCAGCGGGCACGTGTGACGGTAGGAGAATTAAGGTTGTGGCGTATATATTGGTAAACACTCTCTCTTGTAGGCTACGACAAAATCTGCCCGTGCTTTCATTTGATTAGGAGAAATCCTATATGTGTTATCATTCCCGGTGACCAAACTGTGCAGTGTATTTCTACAAAACCGGAAGTGATATATGATTCCATCAAACGATCCGTGTTATCAACAAAGAATTGTCTGTTTGGTACCAGGACTCACTTCTTCGTGAAATTATACATATTTTTCATTGAAGCGAATTTAAAACCTTACTTCATGTGGATTTACAATCTAGAAAATATAAGCTTTTGTCACATATCAATTTGTTAGCGACTTTCATGCAAAATGTTGTGTTCCTGTGGTGAACAGTCACGTGACTCAGGACCAATCGTTGACCTTGAGAAAACTATTCAGGACTATGCATGGCGGGAATTGAAGCGTGATGCTCGGTGGTATCAGGGACCTTTACTGCGCAGGTCGTGTTATGATATCGAGGTTCCGTGGAATTTTTACGAGTTTGAACATCAGACGGTGAGATTTGCTCCGAGACACAACCGTCACACCGTGGGAGACGGTTTTCGGGAACGCAAACACGTTGAGTTGTTTTCTACGGACTACAAAAATAATACTGGGAAAGATCAAATATATAATTTAAAAACACAACGACAAACAAAAGCACTTACTAATGTGACTTTCCAGCGAGGGTTTAATATTAAAGGCAAAGCTAATTTTAAACTGAAAATTCCAGAACGATACGGACATTGTGGCGTGACCGCTAGCGCTGATGGGCATCTCAGAGTAACCAAGTGTCGAGGGGAAACCCTGGACGAAATGTTCACGTGGCAAGTCGACAGTGACATCACAGTTGACCCCTATCACGTGACAAAGGTCACGCTAGTTGTAACTGAAGACGAGTTTATTGCAGATTTTGAAGTGCGAACAACGATGAAGATGACCACTGGTGAAGCCCCTATCATCTTGAAACGCAAACGGGACAATCATATACACGCTGTATTACTTATCTCAGACCTAGGTGAGATTTTTGGTGATTTAGGCTGTCCTGTCATAAATGTTTTGAAGGGAGATGAAGGCGACAAGCAGAGTTGCGCCATTGAAATTATAACTACTGGAGTATTAGAAAGTCTTCGATGGAGAGATCAGCGGATCAGTATTGAGTCCCGCCCGATCGGACCTTCGGAAACTGAACCTAACGACAACCATTACGACGTACCAATGTACTCCAAAGATATATATTCGCGCGTCATCAAGCACGCGACGCAAGATGATGACCTTCCGGTTCTTGATCGTGACAAGATCAACGATAGTTCTGTAGGAGTTAAAACGGAAACCAGGGACCTGCGGTTCAAGATCATTCCAAAGATTGTTACTGAGAGCCCGGATGAAGTTTTCACAAAAGAAAGCGAGTCAGCTAGATCGGAATCCCTCACAAGCCCGGTTTATCCAACTGTGCGCATCGCCGACAAAGCAGAACCCGGCGATCACGCGGACAGGGCCAACAAGGTGGACCATCCTTCGAGTAGAGAGAGGGGGCTTGAGAGGTCGGAGAAAGTTATGGAGAGAGACAGCGGTAGGGACTTCGAATACGTTAGAAGGCCGTTTGAAATCCCTCCGCCAAAACGACCGGATCCGCTTCCGCCTTACAAGCTGACGTTTGAGAAGCCGCTGAAGGTAATCAGAGAACTAAGTCTCGAGGACAAGAAATCGCAGGCTGACGACGATTCAGATAAACTAGGAACGCCAGATTCTTCCGACTCCCAGAAGTTCTCTAAGGTAACAAGTGTTTGATGAAATTTGCTACTACAATTTAGCTAGCTAGCGTATGACGGAGGTTACACGGCATTGTGTGCTTGTAAAAGGGAGATAACTCCATCTAACTATCTTTTGAAATTTTACAGGAGATGCAACAACCGTGTCTTCGCGCATGGGACGTGAGTGTCTAGTCGGAAACGCGCGCATACGCACGTGTTTCGTCCGATCCCTACAGGGCCAGTAAAGAACTATTGCATTCGTCTTCCACGTACGTGAGATTGAACGAGTGGGACTTTTTTGTGACAGAGGTCAGGACAGGGAGAGTGACTGATGGCTAGGGAATGAATTTAGGGCACAATTTATCACAGAACGGCAGGAGTGACACAAGAGTATGAAAACACTTAGAATAGTTTTTGTTCTTATTTCTAAGAAGTGCATGATTTGGGATTACATATTTACCTACACTGTAAATTAAACTGATTTTTCACTCGGAGAAAAAATACAATATAATATTATTCAATAAACAACTGTTGATCGTTTTGCACAAATTGTATAAACAATTAACGTGATTATGTGTATTTGCCGCGCGTTCCCACAGCGGAACTTTAGTATGTTTTACGGTATGAGACAGGGACACCATCTTTTATAACTGTTATTCAAAACACAACGTAAATCTATAATATTTAATATACCTCACGTATTCAACTCACTGCTATGTATCACTAGTATAGCCATTTCCGCTTCCTGTTGGGTTGATCCGGGTATTCAACCCGGCGTTGTATTCGACCTTGAAGTCATCCTCTCTATCTCACCCTGCATATGTGTACGGCTAAGCTACACCAAATTAATTCTTTTTTTCTTCTCTGCACATTCTTCGGAGCATGTTTTACCGAAATTCCACTACCCATTAGCTAAACACGGTAAAAATTGGTAAAAATAAAAGTAAAATAAAAAAAATAAAAAAATAAAAAAATCAGATGAATGGAACTTTTAAGGACATGAAATAAGATACACTCTCGTTACTTTATATTGTGAAGTCATGGATTCTGTTGGCGTATTCATTTTGACGCATTCCTATTTTAGCGAAGGGAAAGCTGGAACTGAAGGCTCACAGATTTTATGTAAAGTACTGGGTCGATACAGTATGTACGCTGTCACTTACAATTTCAAATAGGATCGCAATTTTATTTGACCGTTGGTATCAATTATTGTCGAATTTGAAAAATACATAAATATTTCACACTGTTCGGCTGATAAACACAAACCTGTTGTTGTTGTGACTACGCAATCAAGGTCGCGCGAACGTTTGTAAATCGATCTAGATAAATCTATATAAAATATATATCAATGAAATATCGTATGTTTGTTTATGGTACAATGAGGCGTACGATTTGCAAAATTGTATGTAATCTTTTTTAAGAATCATAATTATGAAATCCTTACTTGTCCCTTTAAACTGATGAGCGCAATATTTTAAATGGTGCATTCGCAACAGGAACCAGTATACAAAATAGGTAAAATAATAATTCAGCTGAAGGCTTTCCGCGGGAAAACGCTAAAATAATGATTTCCATTAAAATATGTACACTGACAATATTTGTGTATGAAATAAACGTGCGCCGAACATATAAGAAAACGACGAAATGAAAAACCCGCTAAAATTAATCGCTTTTCAGGGAAAGAAAAACAGAAATCAATTTGGTGTGACGTTAGCAGCCACCGGTCTTTGTAACGGGTATGTGTGTCGTGTGTTTGTGTGACGTCATTCCTACACCTTGTAGTAAATGTACATTCAGCATATTTGTTTGTATGACAGTGTATATGTAACAATACAGAAAGTGACAAAGATAAAAATGTGTGTGCTTATATATATACATATACAGGCGATGCGGATGGCGGATCGGAAAGGGAGGTCCGGAGGGTTATTGTAATTCCGTCGACCGTTATTCCGTCCGTCCTCATCTGCATTTCCGGAAAAAATACATTCAATTCAATTTCAATTTAAATTTTCAGGATTGTTTTTATCTAAGAAAAAGCTGTAATTTAATAAACAAAGCAAATATACAAATTAGTACGTAAGCAGTTAAGTGCCACGTGTATAAACACAGGTTAAGATATATAAATCCATTGTCAAAATGATCGTGACAGATGTGCACATTGTTTCAAATCATCAGAAACAGATAAGAATTGTTTTAAGGAGCGACAATGAATCTAATTTATACACAACGGTCATATTTTTTGTTAAAAGGAACGAGAATGACTTGACTTTAATGAGAGACAACATATTTATCTCCCTTGTTTAATAGAACCCTAGATTTACAACAGAATTGTCTCCCTTGTTTAATAGAACTCTAGATTTAAATGAGAGGCAACAGAATTGTCTCCCTTGTTTAATAGAAGACTAAAAATACAACCTAGTTTGCTGTTATTTACTACAGCATTAGCTTTTCCCTTTTTAAAATGGAATAAAATAGATATATATGTCCTATGTTTAAAGACGAAAAACAGAAGATTTATGTTTCAATTGATATATGTATCCTTTGTTTATACGAAAGACAATATATCTGTGTCCCTTCCTTAAAAGGAATATTAGATCTAAACTTTGTTTAAATGAATGGCTTACTGCTTTCTGGCTCAACTTTTAAAATTTATACATGAACTTCTGAAGTGTATCAAAACTGGCTAATTTAGTAAGATCTTCAGGAGACTTAAGATCTTCACTTATATATATCATTACGGGAAACAAATGAATCACGTATTTCTTATCAAGAAATGGATATATGCAAATACCACTTTTAGTAAAATTATTTTAAGAATTTTCTAAAATAGTCATTTAGTCATTCCGTTGAACAATTATCTCGTTAATCAACGCGGATACTGCTGTCGTGTGATTTAGGGTACCTGGGCCAGACACGACACTTTCGAATGAAATCAATACTTCTTGATGAAATAAACTGCCCCTATATAATCGGCCTCGTGGTGGGCCTAGAAACTATCACGTGACATTAAGGATAAAACAATACATCGTATTATGAAGTGTCTTAAATCTGAATGGCTACTGCCCGGTATATTTAGATGAAATCACAGGGACTTGATAATATTTCCCGGTGTATGGTCCATATTTTATTATTTACAGTAATATGAACCGCGAGTTAATTGGGTAAATCGTACCAAGTCCCTGTGAATGGACCACCTTGTTGTTTAGACTTTCGTAGACAGACGATTTCAAAATTAAAACTCGTACAAGAATATATATGAAGAATTACATGGTTTTCATACTAACTAACTGGTTAATGGACAATGTATGAGAACTAACCTCCCATGAAATTATAGACGGCTCCGGGTCAGCATGTGGACCGTATAATTCTCGTTCGAGTGGACAAATCCATGATGATCAATATTGACGGCTAGACTAAAGTGTTAACCCTAAGAAGTCTATGTCTTAATGATATTGATATGGTGCAATCTATTTAGCTCACGTGACAACGACAAGCATGATTTTCCTTGATTGTTTGGGATGCGTTATATACGTCATCACTGGTACAGCGTATCTGATTGGTTGAAACACGTCATATGACCAGTCGTCAAAGCATCCATTCGATTCTTGACTTCTCCTTGGAGGCTTATTCTCCGATGTGAATGTTTAGGTCTGATTTCCTTCCCTTTTTCGTCACAGTTTGTCTGTCTTCGTGCTTCGTCCATCGTCCATCCGTAAAGAACTTACCTGTTCGGCTTTTTTCTAAAAAAAAAAAAAAAAAAAAAGCAAAACGCCCAGGGTCCTGATATTGGACCAGTAGCATGCTGGGATGAAGGACTACCAAGTTTATCCAAATGAATTACCTTGACTGACCTTCAAGGTCACGGTCGGAAATGTGTTAAATGTTGGTTTAAAAGCAAATCATCGTCTATCGGTGCACACATTAGAACTCGGGTGACCGTCAAGGCCCCATGGGCCTCTTGCTTTCCTTGTCCTACTGACACAGAATGACCTACAGAATTTTTTTTTTCAGCTTTACTAGGTTAATATAGAGCTGGTAAGTAATTTTGATGCATGGGTTGGACATCGGAATAAGAAACAATTATATATATACATTTAACCGTTGAACGGTGGAAGTGATGAAAGGTTAGCAAAGGTCATTTCCCCATATAAGGAGGACGACTTTTTCAAATAGGTTTTCTGCTTTAAAATGCTTAATGTAGAAATGAAGTAGATTTTTGCCTCATTAAATAATAAACAGGCATGCCAACTCTGCATTCTAGCTAAATTAGATAATTAGCACAGGTTACAAAAAATCTCCTCTGAGAATAAAACTACTAAAAACCAGAGACGTTTTGAATTAGGCTCCGCCCATTTCCTTTTATAGTCTGGGTTCCACTTTAACTTTCCAATGTAAAGTTGGTTTAGATGACAAGCAAACATCATTGCGTGCTAATTATAGTTCATATAGTCTATATATGACTGCCATAGCAATGCAGTTTTCAGTGGTTATATCGTTCAGCATTTTCTACAACCATTGCTGTCTAACATAAGTAATAATCATGGAAACAACACGTTTTAGATGGAGCCGCCATTTTTACAGTAAATTATGGCCGTTTCCATGGGAACGATTATGACGTCATTTAGGGCATGCGCTGGATGGTATTTACAGTCAATTTGATTACAATTTCTTTCTTGTTGTGATTAGAGAGCTCGATAACAGTCTCTGTTATAATGAAAAGGTAAACATGATTTGTTTACATAAACATATGGATGTAATTATTCATTTATTATGTATAAATATGCACGGCTTTTCAGGAAGGGTACCACATTATATCGAAAGGCCATCGATGTGAAATTCAAGATACTAATGGATTTCGTGGACAACTACGGCAGACAATGGACGGAACAAGAGCATAATAAAATTGTTACACTTCTAATGTGGTGTAAATTTACCAGGGCTATAATTACAGTGTACCACAGGTGCCTGACTCGTTTTTATCAAATAATAACATATAGAGTACATTTCTCATTTATATGTACTCTATATGTTATTATTTAAACGAGTCAGGCACCTGTGAGTGTACACATGTTCCTGTTCCGATTCGATATTCGCGGGGTTGCTCTGAATTTTCTGGTTGATATCAAATGCTGACGGGCAGACACAGAGCACAGGACCCGGGGCGATGTAGGTCGACAATGGGGAGGTTTAGTCTGGACATCAACATGATCTGTTCTGGGAATAGTCTAGTGTCGTTTCCTGAAGTGTGGATGAACGTTTTAATATTGGATAGTCATGACAAAGTTTTATGAAAGGCAGTTCATGTCAAGAACGAGATAAATGAACGAGTTAACATTTTAAGCGTTAGATGTCACTTAACGCGATAGATGTCATTTAACGCGTTAAACATCATTTTAAGCGTTAGATGTCTTTTAAAGCTTTGAATGTCATTTACAGCGTTAGATGTTATTAACGCGTTAAACGTCATTTTAAGCGTTATATGTCTTTTAAAGCTTTGAATGTCATTTAAAGCGTTAGATGTTATTTAACGCGTTAAACGTCATTTTAAGCGTTAGATGTCTTTTAAAGCTTTGAATGTCATTTAAAGCGTTATATGTTATTTAACGCGTTAGACGTCATTTTAAGCGTTAGATGTCTTTTAAAGCTTTGAATGTCATTTAAAGCGTTAGATGTTATTTAAAGCGTTTGATGTTATTTAAAGCGTTAAATGCCTTTTCACGCATTAGATGCCTTTTAAAGAGTTAGATGTTATTTAAATCGTTAGATGTCATTTTAGTTGCGATATGTTATTAAAAGCGTTAGATTTCTGACACGTTAAAATGACTTAAGCAACTGATCAATCGAGTTTGTTGTCGCATGCAATCCAATTAAAGTCTACAGTACATCCAGAGACACCGGAAGTCATTTTTTTTTAGTAATGGGATGAACTTTGACGATTTACAGCTGGAGTATGTGTCTTTGCTGACATGAAGCATTGATAAGCAATTCTAATGGACTGTAGATTAATTTATTTCTATATTGTCATCTGAAGATAATTTACAAAGACGTATATATAAAGTTTTCAATACTATGGTAAAATACTTTCCCCGTCGTTGCTAAGACAGCCGATCACGAATGTACTGACATGGTGAAAATTGGAGTTATGAAGTGCAGTATTTGTTGGTAAAATACATTGATTGCCTTGTATTGTTTGATCAGGGTTCATACTGATTTTATCGAACCAAATTCAAGGCCTTTTCAAGGCTTTTCCAATGTCTTAATTACATATTCAAGGCCCATTTTACCTGTCATCTAAGTCATCTTGAGAGGGAACAAGAGAACAAAAAGGCAACTTATAACTATCCACTTGATCAAAATACAACTAGACATGGTTATTATTAACGTCTGTAGGGGAGGCGACATGGACAAAGTTGAATCCAAATGATCAGTGGCCAGGGTTTCACTTATCCTAATGAAACTTAATATTCAAGGCTTTTTCAAGGCTGCAAACCAATTTTCAAGGCTTTTCAAGGCCGAAGGTGAAATTCAAGGCTTTTCAAGGCCGAAGGTGAAATTCAAGGCTTTTCAAGGCCCAAGGTGAAATTCAAGACTTTCTCAAGGCCTGTGCTAACCCTGTCGATATTGTTTAACACAACTCGTCAATATTCTCACGTAATAAAACTAGTAAACCTCTGAACAAAAGACAGCATTCGTGTCATTGAGTGCTACCTGTAAACAATGTGACGTCATTGGGATTTTAAAGAGGCTTGCCCGCAGAGAGATCAGAAAAATTGGCTAATAGAAAAAGATTTTTTACACATGACAGATTGTTGGAATTGTTGAGTTTTTCATTTTATTTTCCTTATAAAACGCTGAAAAGTGATATTAAAACCTCATTTTTAAATACATGTATTATTTATTTAATCGCAACCCGCAATAAGTCTAATTTGATTGACACATCAAAGAAACAAGCACGTGCACAGTGCCGCACAGTGATAACTTCAAAGGCAGCGGCGATTTACAAAGAAGATTTGCCGTTATATTCCATACATTTCCCTCTCAGGTTGAGTTTTAAAACGTCTTTTAAATACATATTCTGTAACTGTTTTCAAGAAATAAAGTCGGAAAGCCTCTAATTTTGTCACATAGAAACGTGTACTGAAGTTTATTTAGTGATCGGAGATGTGCCGTTTACCGGTCCGTCTGCGGGTAAGCCTCTTTAAACATTGACCTGTATACACAGTCCGAAAACCATATAGATACCCCCGATTTTCACAAGGATTGTATGTATAAGTGCTGGACTTTTAATGTTGTCGTGTCTTGCTTTTCTCAAATTCAAAACATAGCCCTTGTGACGACATTGACTTTGGTAATTTCATATCAAGGAAGGCTTTTAAAATAATTTTGTGATAACTACATTTCTTTAAATAAATATGTAGCATCATAACTTGTGAAGTTGCTTGATATTTTCGTGGTAGTTTATGTGACTAAATGCTGATAAGCTTATATTGACATCTCTCCCTTCTTCAGCTTAGTAAACTCTGACTGTTTTCAAATTAGCGTAAACGCGGTGAAAAAATGCTCAGCGGATTAATAAGCGGGGGAATCGGAAAAATAATCATGACGTGTCTCTTTGTGTCATTTTGAAAGGACAGATCAATGCAATTTTAGCGTTTTCTCCTGTTATCCGATGATCTCTATACGAAAAGCTAATGTCTAGTGAGTATTTTGTCAAAAACTAAACATTTAACTTCTTCGTGAGGTAAGCTAACAACAAATGGCTGGAGCGTACAGTTCCTAAAGAACATTTGACCACGTCACTACTAACTCCGTGTCAATACACGCTGTGCTAGAAAGACAACCATTGTTACTCTGAGACAGAAATTGTGGATTGTGGATGTATAAAGTTAATTAAAAACGTAGAAGATATTAAACAAAAATGTTGAGTTGTTTCTTTTAATTTTGTTAACAATACTGGTGTCTTAGCTTAGCCACCGCAGCTACCGTAGTTACCAACGTCGCAATATATTCGGACTTTTTCTTTTCTTCATGCGGTATTTAAACGGTTTGTTTTAATTGCGTTTACGGTGGTATGAACACTATGGGACACATAGACTAATATCTGTATCCCATTGCGTTCATACCACCGTAAACGCAATAAAACATTGTTCAATCCATATATATAAAGCTCTCTATGCCTTTTGATACCGAAAGTAACTGGCAGCCATGTTTGTTTTACACAAAGTAAAAGACAAAGGAAAAGATGTAATGGGGTCCATTCTCTCGTTTAGTATCTTCACTCCCACCTTTCGTTTCAAAGAAAAAACAATTTCACTTTTCTGTTGTCTTTTCATCAATTATCATTTTGTGATTTCTAGGTCGAATATCGTCTGCTTAAAGCTATTGAGATAATTTATGCTGAACTTCGCAAAAAAAGTCATATAAATCTCGTAATCGTGATATCATCAAAGACTATGGCTTAAAACACGCCATATATATATATTGGGAATTGTTTTCCTGATAATCTCAGAATGCCAGATTTTACTTAATCATGTTTGTGAGTTTGTCTTTGCCCAGGAGGACACCTGTACCGCTCATTGGAGCTATGTTCACCGATTCTATGCGGATATGCAAGGGTCGTTTGTGAAAGGGAAAGACCTTTTGTTCTTCCCAGATACTTTTTCAACGGTTTCAGAATAAATCTTTGCATTGATAAGATTTTGCCGTATTAAATGGCCTTTTTTTTTTTTTTATTGCGAATCACGTTTTTATCGAATAGTACCTAATAGTTTCTAAGATCGCTGCTTTATATCAAACATTCAGTCTCGCCACTGAAATCCGACAACGGTACAATCGAACAAGTTTGTTTGTAATTTTTGTATTATCATAAATTTATACTTCACAATATATGTTTTTCAGAGATCTTGGAATTAGCACATGCTAGTCATGAAATGTTTTCATTTTCATTTTGAAAAGCATCATACTTTCTTTCCTTTAATCACTTCCATTGCAATACAAAAACATTATTCTTGTTTCCCTATTCTTCAATAATTTGCATTGCAACTATCCACGCGAAAACTGATAATATTAATAATTATCGTTCTTGAAATTAACCATGAACTGAAAGAAAATGATTTCATACTACAGAGTCAGTATGAATCTTCAGACGGCCCTTAGGCGGGACAAACTGACGTAGGAGTAATATTGAACGGACAGATATTGATGTCCTTTCTCCAGGTCCCCTCGGCCAGAACTATGGAATATCTCTCCATAACTAGCCATTTGTCCATTTTTCACGGAATGAAGAACAGATATTGTTATCAAACTATTCACTAGATTGTGTCTTGATAGGCTGGTAATGTGAAAAGTCGTCCGAATAAAGAGAGCTTACCCATATATTTTAACATCTGTTAAGACGCAATTTCATTTTTCTGGACTTCCACAATTTTCATCATGAATTCCTAGAAGGACGAAAAGGGCACAATCGACTTCTATCACTGAATTCATATTAAAACTTGTCTTCACGTGTCTTTTGGAAATCCTTCCAGTACTTCCTAATTTGAAGACCGTGTCCGGGGGGGGGGGGGGGGGGGGGGGGGGATGACCAGGAACGGACAGGTTTGTACCCAAGGCCTTGTGAAGACCGTGTCCGGGGAGGATGGCCAGGAACGGACAGGTTTGTACCCAAGGCCTTGTGAAGACTGTCCGGGGAGGATGACCAGGAACGGACAGGTTTGTACCCAAGGCCTTGTGAAGACCGCGTCCGGGGGGGATGACCAGGAACGGACAGGTTTGTACCCAAGGCCTTGTGAAGACCGCGTCCGGGGAGGATGACCAGGAACGGACAGATTTGTACCCAAGGCCTTGTGAAGACCGCGCCCGGGGAGGATGGCCAGGAACGGACAGGTTTGTACCCAAGGCCTTGTGAAGACCGCGTCCGGGGAGGATGGCCAGGAACGGACAGGTTTGTACCCAAGGCCTTGTGAAGACCGCGTCCGGGGAGGATGGCCAGGAACGGACAGGTTTGTACCCAAGCCCTTGTGAAGACCGCGTCCGGGGAGGATGGCTAGGAACGGACAGGTTTGTACCCAAGGCCTTGTGAAGACCGCGTCCGGGGAGGATGGCTAGGAACGGACAGGTTTGTACCCAAGGCCTTGTGAAGACCGCGTCCGGGGAGGATGGCTAGGAACGGACAGGTTTGTACCCAAGGCCTTGTGAAGACCGCGTCGGGGGAGGATGACCAGGAACGGACAGGTTTGTACCCAAGGCCTTGTGAAGACCGCGTCCGGGGAGGATGACCAGGAACGGACAGGTTTGTATCCAAGGCCTTGTGAAGACCGCGTCCGGGGAGGATGGCCAGGAACGGACAGGTTTGTACCCAAGGCCTTGTGAAGACCGCGTCCGGGGAGGATGGCCAGGAACGGACAGGTTTGTACCCAAGCCCTTGTGAAGACCGCGTCCGGGGAGGATGGCTAGGAACGGACAGGTTTGTACCCAAGGCCTTGTGAAGACCGCGTCGGGGGAGGATGGCTAGGAACGGACAGGTTTGTACCCAAGGCCTTGTGAAGACCGCGTCCGGGGAGGATGGCTAGGAATATACCTTTTGACCTTTATCCATACAGGGAACATATAACACCTGGATTCTTGGAGGAAAGCTAGCAGAAAAAAGGTTTAAAGAAATGTTCCGACTCAATTTAACTTTATATGTCTTTCCATGTTGAAAACATTGACACAAGGGCAGTATCAACCTTAGTTTGTGTGGTATTTGTGTAGTGTAATGATGAGAGCATGATCGACATTGATATTCATGTTTGTCAGTTACAATCAAAACGTATGACCCACAAAACTGTAGAAATGCGATTTAATGGTGGGATACACTTTTGAGACTAGAGTGGTTTAACGGTTTATGGGCCTACAGACATGGTCAAACAGTCAAGCACATCGGGGGTACAACGGAACGGTCACCTATCCAAGAGCTGGCCACGCTTAACATTGAATCCACATAACACGACCAGACAACAAAAGCTAGCTACACTTGTATAAAGCTGTTGGACTAAGCAGCTGAAATACATATATCCACGAATCGTCACATTCGCAGAGTTACATTTTGAAACTTAAAATTGTGTCGCGTGCCATAAGCAAATGACAATGTCAATAAACTGACCTCTCCCTGACTGGACAAATGAAAAGTCGGATTAGGCAGAATGGACTTTCACTGAACAGAAAAATAATTCTCTGCTCTCTCACATTCAGGAAGACTTTAAAAGTAAAGATAACAGAGACATGTAATATTTTCAGGTGTTTTAATACATTCAGATTATAAATATATATTATATGCACACAGTAGGTATACTACATGATAACAATGACATACATCCTGTTACTAACCAAAATCTTCCTCAGATCTGAAGGAAACTCCACACTGACTGTGACAAGTTTACCTCACAAACGAGGACAAGGCCGACTGGACGTATGATGATCCATGGACATCGGATAAATAGTGAATATCGGAGACACAGAAGCCAATGTTTCATGATACAAACATACACTGAAAAAATAGAACGGGATACACATTGCGGTCAGGGTTACTTCCCTTGCTAATAAATGTTATCTCCCTTGCTCCTAAAAATATCTTGAAATTAACTCTCTCATTTTTTGTTTTTAGTAAGTCTCTTTTTAATTCTTCTACATCATTTAAAGTAGTACGGAACATCTCCAGAGCAATACAGTTATTAAATTGTTAAATATCCAGAAAACTGGTCTATTGCAAGTTATCACATTGGTCTGCCCTCAACCACTTTAATCATTTAATTCTCTAAATAAATGCAACAATTTGGGGAATCTAACCTCAACAATAACTCATAGAACTTCGGTTAACAGCTATTAAGATTGTATATGTAAAACTTAAAATCATTTGGTTTGTTAACCAATGAGCCAGCTTCCTATCCATAAATTCCATTTTTCATAGGTAAAACATCTATATATTGATAATACATATTCAAAGTTTTAAAAGCTTAAAATAGAATTTTTTTTTTTTCAAGGTTGAAAGTTTTTTTTTCATCAATCATTAAAATTTACAAGTAAGAGGCCCAATTGGCCTGTACAGCCTACTTATAATTCATTTGTTTTATCTATGCAACATTGAGTAAATTATTTGGATTCCAAAATGTCACAGGCATTCCCTTGAACACTATTGGCAATTTTCATACCAGAAAAGGAATAAGTTGACTGATAAATTGCTGAACATGTACAATTCATCAGTGAAGATTAACAAAATAAATATTAATAATATTTAGTTTCTAAAATGAACCTGATTTGAAATAAAGATTTTTTTTCTTTAATTCAAAAACTAGATGAACAATCTGCATTTTCTAAGAAAAATGTTTGTAATAGAAATGTGACAAATTCCAACATTGAGTACATAAGACCCTCTATTCCTACCTTCAGTTACAGAGATACAATGTATAGGTATATTGTATCACACAATGGCATTTATACAGTAACAAAATATCACCAATCAAATACATGAGCAAAAACAGATAACTTATTTCAATAAGAAAGATTTAGATAATTGACCCATTTTCCTTAATTGACATAAAAGTCCTATCTATAATTAAACCTGACCACAATTTCTAATATCAGGGAACACATTTATGAAGAACTATGGGCAGAACAGCCCTCTTAACATCAGCCACAATTTGACAACAATTTTGGCTAAACACTTACATCATAGCTACTGATGTAAAAGTTCATCTGCCATGATAAATGGCGAGAATTCAGCCAGTTTGTATACTGTACCAGATATCTTATGTGTCTTAAAAGGAGGACCTCAATCTAAACACATTCTTACCGATACACCTTGGAAATAACAAAAATCATGAATGTGTCTGTTTTTGAAGGTAACATCTTACAGATAATAACATTTTTTATCGAATCGGCATTTGTCTAAAATCTTTAATGGTGTCTATTCCCTACTAAAATGCTGAAGTTTCTGCTGCATTGATTGTTGTCTAATGCAATTTGTAATAATTCACAATAAGAACTTATTTCAATTTTTTTTTATTTACGAAGTTAATACCAGTCTTTCATTTGAATCATGCCTCAAAGGCATAATATTTAAACGATTAAAACTTCGAACTTTTCCAAGAGTCCAGTCTTACAGATACACAACAAACAAAATTTGTCCATTTATCGGAAACTCCTCCAGCTTGATATCAGCTATTTATGGGAGAGTTTGAGAACGATGTGTGAATGGTCCATGTTCCAAGCCCGATCGGAATACCCGCCGCCCTGAGTGACACAAGGGAGACAACCGAAGTAAAGTGTTGGACGCATCAACATTTGACAGCCCACAACAAGAAGTACACTTAGCATTGTACAACACTGAAAAATACAGTTTGCTTCAAGGGATGTTTACAAATAACTACTGTCTTAGGAGCATGGTGGCCACCACTACATATAGATATATTTATACATATATATAAATAACATTTTCATCATTGTATTGAAAACCTTGTGCCATGAAAATATTGTCTCTCTGAACCATCGGTACATGTCTAAGTTTCACAATTATGATCAAATTTTAGAAAATTTATTTGGCTTTGTAATAAGTTTTAACGTTTCTGAAATGTGGAACCCTCTGAAAACATTTTTTTATTTGTTTTGGGGTATTTTATTTTGCATTTTACATGTTATATTTTGTTTTTATTGTTTAAACTTCTTGATTCTGGTAATGAAATGTTATCCTATTAATTCTAAATCACTTGGACTGTTCAAGACATCTTTAAATGTGAAGAAAAAATTGTACTTTTCAGAAATGACTTAAATTTGAAAGTTAAATCAAGTGTCACAAATTTTATAGGATTGTTGATTAATTGTATTGATCCAGAAATTTCTTTTGTGACTACTAGTACATTTCCTTTACAATTTATTACTTACATGATTCTGAACGACAAAGGAGTATTTATTCATAATATCAAAGTTTTATCAGAGCCAACTAAAAGCTAAACTGTGGTGTAAAACACCAGTAGTAATTGTACCAGGCTAACAGATTATAAGTTTTTAACATTTGTTTAGATCAATTTCAATTTTTTCTCTTGGATTTTAACAATTTTGCCTTTAACTCAGCATCCCTGAGGAGTCCAAGAAGAACAGAACAGCTGTGTGATGCAATTCTACATTCATGAAACTCAACTTAAAATGAGATTCAGACATTAACAGAGATTACGTTTTACAATTACAGTCCGTTTAAGATAAATTCAATTGCCAAACTGCAAAATATAATTTCAGAACTTCTCAAATTTGATGATAACTGTGAAACATGAGTTTTATCGCTGATTTCAGCCAAACATTTACATGCAACTTTTACATGAAGAGTTTCAAAGTCGTTAACTCTCCCTTTTATAGCAAATCTTTATTTATAGCGTAACTATGATCCACATTGATGTGGCTTTCACAGCACTGCTACAATCAGGTGCTTTTTCATGCTGAGGATCCACATTCACAATTAAAAACTTTCACCTGTGAAATTCACTAATCCATAAAATTCCGTTTTCCCCCAGTGAACAAAATCACATGTTCATTGCATAAAATGTCTTTATACACAAACATATGGAGAGAAGACCCACAACATCATATGGTGTTCTAAGCCTGAAGTCTAAAATCACATCTAGATTCATTGTAAAGGTTCTTTTTTCATCACATATCAATATTTTCATAGATGACAATTTTCATGAACACTAAATCCACTTTAGCGAAGGATGCGTTTCACATTAAACATATTTCACAGACAAAATCACTAAAATAGCATCATACACTCATAACATAGCAACAAAATGAATTTTGAAAACTATGATATTTTTTTTATAAATCTGCAAAAGTTTTTACCCAATAGGAAAAAAGAACCTTAACAAGTTTGATCACCGTCCTGATTTAAGTTCCTCATAAAGATCTTGTATTTGATGATGAAGAGCAGTCAAGGGGGATAACTCCGTCAATATATCAGTCTCTGTAGATACAATTAACATTGAACACAAATAATGCTAAGCCTCAGTATCTTCCCCGTCATGGCCCTTCAGTCGCAAACGGGCAAAATCTTCAAAGATGAAATCGTCGTCACCAGTTCTCACACCACTGAAACAGGAAAGTAATCACAAAATAACAATAAAATAACTGATCACAGTGAAATAAGAAAACATATACAAAAAGACCTCTTCACTTTCAGATCACTGAATCTAACTAAAACGACAATAATTAAGATATTGACAACAAGAATTGCACATATGTCCTGGATGTAAAAATAAACACTGTACTCAGGTTGGCAAGACAAAAATCATCCAATATACCAGGTTTACCTGCAGTGGCAGTGAAAATTACGGTATGCAAATATTGGCATTTGGACATTGTAAACTACATAAGTATGGAATCTGCTGGTGATCACCAGGAATGCTGATAGAGTAGTGTAGGTGGTAACCTGTGTCTATATGGTGAGAACTAAACCATTACAATAGTGATGGCATACTACACCAATACATTAAAACAATAATGTATTTCTTCTATCAATATTGAATCTCATGGAATCAAATTGATGATTGTGTGGTCTAGATAACATAAACTGTTCTTCCAACTTAACATGTAGACTGGTAGAGAGACAATGTGTCTTCTGTCAGTTTGTTTTCCGGGCTATAAGGTTATAAGATATGGCAAATAATAGCCATTTTGAGAAATGGCATCTTTGTAGTAGCTGGTGGCTACAACATCAAAAAAAGTAACTATTGCAATATGCTATTCTGAGCAATGGGGTAAAGTAAAGTGTCGTGCATAAGGACACAACACTATTTGTTTAATTGTCAGATAATTTCAATGAATATATCATACCAAAGTTATGAGAAGCCTTAGCTTACAGAGGCTTTGCCTGATGCTGTAGGATTTAAAATGAATCTGAGGACACACTTATGACAACATATGATGGTCCATCATCCCCGATAAACCCAAACCATCATATGTACATTGTAGGGGTCGGACCCCACACTCGAGGTCATATCATTCTGATGCTCTACTGACTGAATTACTGCAGCCCAAATACATGTATGTGCCTGAAATACTCTAGTATAATATAGTAGGCAAGCATGTATTCCTGATCAAAGTCAGACAATCATTTATTTAATACATAAGAAATTCTACTTATTTAGAATAAAATCATCAGGCAGATTTCAAATCACAAGAGAAATATCATGTATCATTTACAGCAGAAAATTTTAAAAACACAAATTTAGCATAATGTAAAAACCAGTTTCTAATTCATAAACGTCTAGAAAGTACACATTATTTTGAATCTTACTTATAAATAAACCTGATTTCCATATGAGTGATCATTTGAAAAACAAGCTATTTTTTAATTATAAATAAAGCAGAGGAAATGACACACTGATACACATGTAGTATGAACTGTGATAGGTCGTAGTATGTGTGCTCACGATTATAATATGGGGCCATTTTGTTGACAGAAAGAAAACCAAGACATCCATATAGAAAGCTGAATTGGACTATAATTTCTTAAAAACTAAAGAAAAAAGGTATTCCAAACGCCCTTGTCTATAAAATGATGTACATGTAGTTCTGCATCATGGAAAAAACATTAAACATGCTTCATTTATTATCAACAAAACAAACGAATAAAAATAATCAAAAACAGATTATCTGATAAGTTGGTTTGAAAAAATGTAACAAAAATATGATTTATGTTCAACACGTGTGTATATATATATATTGTGTGATATTTAGGAAACGGCAGCATTCGGGGACAATTTCACCAGTAGTTACCGTTAACCGTCCCACTATTCATCAATGTCAACATTGACTTGTTGTTTGCTGAAAGGAAGGTATCAGTGAAAATAATTTTGAATTTTAAATGTTACGTAATGAGTTTCAGACGTTCTGTATGTTTACATGCACACACTGGGCCTTACTAATGAAGACTATTATGAGTGAAGTGCCTTCTGATTAAAATGACAATGAATTATCTCCCTTTCCTAACTCGCTACAAATAAGTATGATTCACCCTTCCAATGACTGGTATGCCAGTTATCTCCCCTATGCTACTCTCCAATTTTAATCTAAGAAATAATTCCATATGTTTGAGATCCATTGAAATTAGAGTTGTTCCCCTTTACGAACGACATACTTAGTGTCCAATTGGATGAGATTAGTGTCAACAGGTGCGTCTTTCCCGCCATCTTGTTGAGTGAGGCTGACTGGGCGAGAAACAGGAGGGGACTCGGGAGGTTTGGGGTGTGTCAAAGTGAACGGTAACTCCACAGCCAGGTCCCTAAAACAAGAAATCAGTGATCAGCATTAAAGTATGAATCAAAGTTTGTTTTAATTTGTTTATCGTCATATTAACAGCCAGGATCATTTAAGGATGTGCCTAGTTTTGGAGGTGGAGGAAAGCACCTGGAAAAGTACCTAGAGAGAATGTGGTTTGGCAAAGTGTAAAGGTCAAGGAGAAGACACCATCTTTTTTTCTCCCATTACTGCCGTTCTTATTTGACTAACTCAGCATCGTAGTTTTTATTTAGCATTATTCTTTTTTAAGTCAATCTATTGCTCTGCATTATATTTTTGTAATGTACTTCATATATGTCTATAAGTGAAAAAGAAAATAAAAATATATATACATCAAATGTTTATGCTCTGTACACTAAGTACTCACCCGGAACCAAATCCTAGGATTAACCGGACTTTGACTTTGTAGGAAACAACGATGCCCAAGTTTTCTTTTTGACTAGAATCTCCCATTCTGTAGAGGAAAAACAACAATGTTGAATGTTATAAGAAACATGCCTTCAATTAATGTGTATAATTCTTGACATTCTAGTGACATAACGTCTCTTTGACCACGATACAAACAAGAGCTTCAAGAGAAGTGCTAATAACCTCCATTTTGACTGTCAGATCACATGAGTGTTCCCTGTTATCGCTAAATTTGGTCAAATCTCATCTTACATTTATAAAAAAAAAATTCTCAAAGGGAAGTAATTAAATACAGTTAATGGGTCATTCTGAAAAGCCAGACTATAGTATATCTGAGTTAAAAGGAGAATTTGTATCCCGCAAGTAGGTATGATATGTCTGTAAAATCAAGCAATGTTTAGTTATGATAGAAATGTGTATAAGACTGGCGATCACAGTGGTGACCTAGAAAAGAATCTACATAGCATTGGTATATAATTCCATGAACATATAGAGCGATATTGAAGGGATACTCAAGGACAGTTTATTTACATATCAGGGATGAGAGCAACTGAATGTAAAAGTCTAAAATCACAATTTGTAGTGTTTTCAATGATGAAATATTAAAATTATCATTTACATTACAGCCAACATGAGAAAAAAAAATGTCTGAAATCAGACTTTTATCTAAAAATTCATAGACAACCACAACCTATAAAACTTCAGCAAAACTAAAGGTTCCCTGACATATCCTGTAACAAGAGGCCCAGAGGGGCTGTATCGCTCACCTGGATTTCACGAGATATGAAACAAGAATGATGATTAAGTATAATTGTCACTGGTATTGCTATGTCAATATATCATATGCATTTTATATGGGTACGTGAGGTTTTTATGACAAAAAATGCATTAATTCATGAAATGAAATGGACTTTTGGCGCAACCTAATAGGGAATCTGCTGATTGATCATATCAATTTAGCTAAATTGACCCCTTTTAGCCCCACCCCTCAGTCCCCTGGTGGGGTCAACCCTAAGATTTGTACAATTTTGAATCCCCACCCCATGAACATCCATGCTACCATACAAATGTGAGTGATATCTAGTGATGGGACATCGGTTGAAAATCTGTTTCGATTATCGGATCGCATCGGATAGGACAACCGATGTAGTCAACCGATTAATAATCGGTTAAATCACAAGTGTTTTGTTTCAGTTATTAATCATCATTTAGTTATGTAATGTGTATCAATAATTATCTTTTGCAAGTGTAATTATTCCTATTTCTTAGTTGATGGTGCACATGAATGTATGATTGAATGATAAAGACAGTTACAACTGTACTTTTGGTCAACAGCTATGACTTAAAAAATAGATATTAATGATCCAAGAAGAATGAAGTCCAGTAAAAGTATCTGGATTTCACAGATTTGTTTATAAAACATGAAATTGTCCATGATTATATACTTTTGTTAATAAAGTGACATTTTCATTTTCTACATGGTCTTTGTAACTTTTTTTCGTTGAATTCTAGATGCAAAAGTAGTAGAATACAATATGAGCAGGTACACATATAAAATCAAGAATTACAAAAGAGCAATGATGCGATGCCATAGAGCTTCTATCCCATTGAATATGCATTGATGGATATTGCCATTATTTGCATTGGATATTTACATTGTAATTGTACCAGACTACCAGAGTTGTTTTTTTTTTGTTTTTTTTTATTAATCATGCATGAAATGCAATTATTAGCGCTTTTAATTTGTCTACCAATGGCCAAATAGTTGGGACTTCCAAAACTGACGAAGAAAGTTTCAGAAACCTATATATGAGAAAAAATATTATAACTAGCAAAGTTTTATTCAACAGATTAAGTAACAACTAATTAACAAATCCACTTTCCTTGATTTAACAAAAATATAAATTGGAAACATAACTTAACAGTTCAGTGAATAAATGTTAATTTCAAATATTGTGGTAAACCATAAATTTATCTATTAATATTACAGTATGCAATTATAAAATATAAATAAAAATGTGCTTCTTTGTAGAATGTAGATTGTGTATTGCCTATTGCGAGATTATATAAGTATGCAGGGATTGAGCAATGTGGCTGGACTGTTTCCCTTATACCTAGCAGAAACATACCTCATTACTCAGCTAATATATATAAAATATGCTAAAACTTATCATTAAGAAACCAAATGATTCCTGCAGGGCTACTTATTATCGAAAATAATAAACAGATGGAGTCATTTTATAAGTCTTTCACTATCTAATACTATCAAATACCGAAATGTAGCTACAGTCAAACCTCGATGATTCGAACTTCGATGATTCGAATTTCTCGCTGTATCGAACTTTTTGCTTGGTCCCGAATTTCCTTACTATATAACGCTACTAACGAACCTATGCATGATTCGAATTTTTATAAATCGAAGTTTTCGATGTATCGAACTTTTTTCATGGCCCGTTAGCTATGATGTCATAGGTAACTGACATCTCATGATTCGAACAAAAGTTTACCTGTACTGACCACTGGACAGGTGTTGGTCGTGACCCCCGCGGCAAGATTTAACACTTCTCCCCTAGATGCCCTGACTGACAATAGGGATAACGATAGCGTGTGTTGTCACTCCCGATCATGGGGTTAATTAATAATCAGACCAAATTGATAGATAAAAGGTGTATTTAGAAGCCATGACATTTAATCACTCCGGTAAAACATTTCGGTAGTCGTCTCTGATAATCTTCGCCGCCATTGAAATCAGCGGTCGGTGAGTAAATTTTACGGAACTATAAAACAAGCGGACCGATTTTAAACACAAACAATTAGCGATGTCTTCACTCATAAGTGTCACATTGCAAACTTATACATAAATATCCAAGTAAATCGATTATTTGTCAATCAATCATGCATTCTCCAACCGATCGGCATTCCGTATTTTATATGCACATAACGTAACCGCGCGTGTCTTTAGCAGAAAAGCCTAACGACTTACGTAAGTGTGCATTGTACTTCTTTTGCTTTATCTGTTAAACCAGGGACGTATAATAAGACGCGATATAAGTGTTTTGTAACCGATACATAGTTTGTTTAATTAATAAAATGCTTAGGTATAATTAATGAAAAGTATTTTTATTTTGTTGTGTTTGAGGTATAAATTAACTTTTGAGCCTGACAGGCGACGATCATCACGAAGACACAGAGGACATGTAACGTAGTTAACATATATGGTCATTATCAAGAAAACATCGATCTATTGTCAACCATGAATAATTCGAAGTCCCGCTGTTTCGAAGTTTTTCTGTTAGTCCCTTGAACTTCGAAACATCGAAGTTTGACTGTACTTGTATTTTTGTAACATTTCTTACAAAGGCGGCAAACAGCGACCGTCCTGTCAAGGTTTTTTCTAGAAGGACCCCATTCTTTTTTTTATTATGCGGAATGCATATATATTCCATACTTTTGACTTTGCCTTTCCAACCCCGGGTGGTCGAATTATAAGCTCTGTATCAGTATCCGTTGTAGTGGCAATTGCAACGGAGTCGTCGACGACGAGGCAGCCGTCCGCCATCTTTATTCTAAGGTTATAACATTAGAGTGACTTCCCTTGATTCGGGCACGTTCGATGATCGATTCTTGAAAAACGGAAATCGATGGTCGAAATCGAAGGTGCATTCGATTCGTCAACCGATTATAATCGATGATCGGCGCACCACTAGTGTTATCCATTGCTTAGTTTCAGAGAAGAGGTTGTTTATATCAATTTAACCAAATTGACCGCTTTTGGCCCGTCCCTCGACCCCTCAGGCCCTGTCATTTGTTTAATTTTGAATTTGAGATATCCATTGCTTAGTTTCAGAGAAAAAGTTGTTTATATCAATTCTGCCAAAATGACCCCTTTTGGCACCGCCTCTCAGCCCCGAGGGAGGTCGATTCAACTATTTGTATAATTTTGAATTCCGACCCCAAAGGGATGCTCACAGTCAAATATGAGCAATATCTTTTGCTTGGTTTCAGAGATGAATTCGTTTATATAATAAATATAGCCCAATTGACCACATTTGGCCCCGCCCCTCAGGCCCCTGGGGTCAGCCCCATCATTTGTACAATTTTGAATCCCCACCCAATAGTGATGCTACCAGGCAATTAGGAACAATATCCTTTGTTTGGTTTCAGAGAAGAAGTCTTAATATTAATAGAGCCAAATTGACCCCTTTTGGCCCCGCCCCTCAAGACCCCTGGGGGGTCAGCCCCATCAATTGTACAATTTTGAATCCCCACCTAATAGTGATGCTACCAGGCAAATATGAGCAATATCCATTGCTTGGTTTCAGAGAAGAAGTCGTTTAAATTAATATAGCCCAATTGACCACATTTGGCCCCGCCCCTCAGGCCCCTGGGGGGTCAGTCCCACCTTTTGTACAATTTTGAATCCCCACCCCATAGTGATGCTACCAGGCAAATATGAGCGATATCCATTGCTTTGTTTTAGAGAAGTTGTTAATATCAATATAGCTATATTGACCTATTTTGGCCCCGCCCCTCAGGCCCCTGGGGGGTCAGCCCCACCATTTGTACAATTTTGAATCCTCACCCCATAGTGATGCTACCAGGCAAATAGGAGCAATACCCATTGCTCGATTTCAGAGAAGAAGTCGTTTATATTAATAGAGCCAAATTGACCCCTTTTGGCGCCGCCCCTCAGACCCCTAGGGGTCAGCCCCACCATTTGTACAATTTGTAGTTGCCACCCCATAGGGATGCTTCTGACAAAATTTGGTCAAATTCTGATAAGTAGTTATGAAGAAGAAGTCAATTGTTGACGGATGGACGGACGACGGACGCAACGGTATGGCATAAGCTCACCTTGGTCCTTTGGACCAGGTGAGCTAATAATCTGTAAAAGTATGAAGTTTGGTTGAAGCATGGAGTATATTTGAAGTATTGAGTTTGTTTGAAGCATGGAGTACGTTTAAAGCATGGAGTATATTTGAAGTATTGAGTATGTTTGAAGAATGGAGTATATTTGAAGTATGGGGTATATTTGAAGCATGGAGTAATTTTGAAGTATGGAGTATAGTTGAAGTATGGAGTATGTTTGTGTTTGAAGCATGGAGTAATTTTGAAGTATGGAGTATATTTGAAGTATGAAGTATGCTTGAAGTATGGAGTATATTTGAAGCATGGAGTATATTTGAAGTATGGAGTATGTTTGTGTTTGAAGCATGGAGTAAATTTGAAGTATGGAGTATATATGAAGCAATCTGAAAGAGAAAGACTTACATGGTAGAGGATGCTAAGTTGGTATCCTCGTGTTTGAGTTTACCGTCTAGCGCGAGGCCGCGTTTGTCTCTGTTGTTAGTTAAAAGTGGGGTACAATGGTAAACTTTACAGAAGCCGGTCTGACTGGGCTGAATAGGAAAGCCTTCTCTGTAATAAAAAGTCAAAAGTGAATTACTTCTCTAAAACTCACTGAATACATCAAATATATTGTATCTATTACTTTTCTTAAGCTACTTGGTGAATATTACATAATAAGTTAACTCTAAATCATGATGAAACTTACCTGTTAAGTAAAGAAAGCCTTATAAAATGTATGTTTTTATAGATATACAACAGGACAAGGAGGACTTCAAAATAGATTGAAATTAAATGATACTAGAAGATTGATCATCAATATTTTGAAATTGTTTAAAATAATATCCTTAAAATAAAATAGTTATACTGTAGAAGTAAAGGACTGAGTATTTAACAAGGATGATACCATCAACAGCAGTTGTCACTGCCGCTTCTCAAACAATAGTCAAAGGGAAGTGACCTTGACATCTATCCTTCAAACTAAAGTGACCTTGACATCTGTCCTTCAACCTAAAATGACCTTGACATCTGTCCTTCAACCTGAAGTGACCTTGACATCTGTCCTTCAACCTAAAATGACCTTGACATCTGTCCTTCAACCTGAAGTGACCTTGACATCTGTCCTTCAACCTGAAGTGACCTTGACACCTGTCCTTCAAACTGAAGCGACCTTGACATCTGTCCTTCAAACTGAAGTGACCTTGACATCTGTCCTTGAAGACATATCTTTTTGTTATCAATAATAGTGGTGATAATTATAATGAAATTCTTTTATTTTTAATATTCTATCAGACCTTTAGAAAAAAAAATATTTTTTACATTATAAATATATTAACTATCAAATTTTAACTGTTTTCCAAGTGATTGAAGCAAGTTGAACCCAACCCACACCCCAAGGTATTATATATTGCAGGGTGATATTTGACCAAAAAAGAAGTCTATTCATGTTTCAATATCTTCAACTTTAAACTTAATCTAAGCATTACCTATTTATAATACACTTATTAGCAATACTCCATAACCTGTCAATTTCCTTAAATATGTTTAAAACAGTGTTTAAAATGTATGCCTCTTAACACTGCTCATTTACTCTAGCATTTCAAGCTGCCAGGTCTATTTGGGGAAGGAGGAAATTATGAGATAACTGAACAAGACTTGTAAACCTTTGAGACAAATTCCTTTGGACTATTTCTGTGAAATGTTCACAAAACATCTCTCCTATCATTCATTCATTTACCTGGTACACATATTTAAAAATAGTACTGATAATTGCCAAAACTGAGGAAAGAAATTAGGAAAATAAATGTGTTGTACAGCCATTAAAATAAAAACTACTTCTAACAAATGTAACTGGAAATTACTGCTCATTTCGAAAAAGGAAACTTAACGAATTTCAAATGATCTAGTTACCAGTGTCTTTTAATGAATCCCCAATCAAAGCCCAATCAAACAAACCAGTTCATAACTTTATAATGTACACCGATTTTGCTGAAAAACATTAGCCAATCAAAACAATTGAAAAATACTAATTAACATATTAACTAGCAACCCAGGCTCCAACAAATTATATGCAAAGTAAAAAAAAAAAACTATTATAATACTTCTAGATGTAAAAACACGTGAATCTACATCACAATTGATAAATGGCTTTATATATCCAAATGTATATGTTATCAATATTTCATTGTTTGACAAGAGAATACATGTAGGGTTGTTTTAATAGATGTCAATTTGATTTTGGCCAAAATTAATTCTCAAATTCTCAGAAATATCAAACAACAAATGGATGCATTTAATCATTTTTTTGCATGCAGAATGATACGATATTATTTTGTAAATAGAAGTAAATTTCTAAGTGAAAACTACATATATATATATATATATATTATGAATATTTTGTAGCTATATCTACAATATATATTTGACTTTAAACTGGTAAATTAAACTAAAAATACTAGTTAACGTAACCAAAGAAAACTGAAACCGTAATGAAGCCAAATAATTTACAAACCAGCAGCAATGTTTACACCCCAAATACCCCACACACATGAGTCAAGGACAATATGTATAAATTATGTTTGTACATATGACGTCCCATCGTGAATGATATTTGTCAACAGCAACCAATTATAAACCAAAATAAACATATTACACATAACAACGGATGAGAGCAGCTGAATATAGAAAAATCCCAATTTGTAGTGTGTTTTCTATGACAAAATATTAAAATTAACATTACATCCAATATGAGAAAAAAGTCTGAAATCAGATTTTTATCTGAAAGTTCCTATGCCTGATTAAAAACATCCCTTTTTGTATCCTAAGCATATCTTTGAATTAATAATTACTATCCCTAAATAGCATTGTGGTAATTTTATTTTCCAAAGTATGGCTTAAGTTACAGTGTGAATGCATGGTTGCCAGGGTAAACAAGTTTCTCCAGGAAAAGAAAGGGACACAACCACTATACAATGCTTCAGTTTTACTGGGGTTAACTTTTCATTCCTTAATTTTTCCTGGAATTGATTGGTGAAGTTTAAACGACATGCAACACTTTGAAATGTTAATTGTCCCTACCATCTCTCCATCAGTAAAACAAAGAATTCCTGGGTTTGAAGATCATACTAAAATGTATCCAAGAACACTTACTGCTGCTTGACATTTCAATAGCACTGGCTATTTCAATAAAGACTCAGAAATGTACCTTTTTATATCAATTATATATAATTAGTACTGTACTAGACTCATTCTGATGGACTTTTTTAGATTTCTTAAAATTATGAATAAGAAAGAAACGATTTCTGATAATTTATGTCTAAAATAATGTGAGGATAAAAATTTGAGAGTAATCGTTTTCCAAATTGGAAAGGGTTGTCCATTATAAAAATTAAAAATTATTTAACAAATGTGTAAATATTGCAGTCTATCTTGTAGATAAATAATAACAATTTGCAGTCTATCTTGTAGATAAATAATAACAATTCTAACTTGCTGAATTCAATCTTGTAGATAAATAATTACAATTCTCAGTTTTTGAATTCTATCTTTAGCCTTAAGAGTAACATTGATATCTAGACCTATATTAGTATACAGGGTATGGGTATGCTATTCGTTATGAGCAGTGTAATTTAAGGGTGATCCACGGTAAAGTGTTTATTGGCAGCATGGCTCAAACTAGGTACTGAAACATTTCATTTCTGCAAATTCAAAAAGTGACAAAATAAAAATTCAAAGGACTTCAAATACCTTTTCCTCACCATTTTAGACTTTGACCTATAATTAAGACAAAGGTCAAAGGTTATCTCAAATTGAGTTTGACTCAATGACCTTCAGTGTCCTACCTAATTAAAGCATTCTTCTAAAATATCATATTTGAGTTCAGAAAACATAAATTAAGACAAGTCCTTTAGATAGTGCATATCCGTAACAAGTATTTAGAATCGGACTATCTTACAGACTTTACATTAATGAGGTTTTTTTTTATGCCTCAAATTCAATACTTCATGTTCCCATAAAAACAAGAAATACAGTTTTCCAACCCAAGACAATCGCAAGCTTTGATATAAAAATTATCAAAGGGCCATAACTGTGTACAGATTGGAGTATTCCTCCATTCTGAGGAGTTCTTGAATAAATAATTTGCAATACCAAATATGCTCAAAATAAGTGCGTCACATGGACAGATAGACCGAGGACAAATATAGAGTTCCATCCAGTAATTACTAGTGCCAGACACTGAGGCCTAACATCTGTAGGTATTTTTTGTTTTTGTTTGTTTGTTTTATTTTTAGGCTGTAAAACTTATCCTGAATGTATTTTGTATCCAATCCATGATACACTTGATTTCTGATAATTCCCCTGTGTTATAATAATACTGCATTGAAACCATTATGTTTTAAATATTCATGAACAATTTACGAATGGCTAAGAGAATATATGAAACAGACACCATAATAGTTCTCGGATACAGGCTATCATTTCTGCAAAATTTGATTTCTCAAGAATTAAAGCATGTACCTGGTTATTTATTAGTATTAGCTGTTTAATTATACTTTGACAAATGTCAAATACAATCTTAAAGATCTGGTACAACATACAAAGAGCCCTCGAGCTCCATGGCAATGACAGACACAATTGATAAAGATAAGTAAAAACTTACTCGCTTTCCATGTCAGCTACTGTGCATTTATACTGCGCAGTGGAGAAAAGACAGATATCGGCAAACTGTCGTACTGTGCAGGGAACAGAAATTGTAGTTGTTATATATGCATCGCAAGAAAGGCCAAGCCAAAGTAGAAATGTTGTCAGCACACTTTCAAACAATGATCGTTTAACTTGATATTAAAGTCTTCAGATCCAATGAATACATAGAAATTCATTTTGAATTTGTATTAAGTTACAATTCATTTGTACAATAAATGAGGATTTCAAATAAGATTCATATGAAAATTGTTTTTGAATGATTTGTCTAAAATTTAGGGACAAATTGATCATGGTTAACTGCTAACATGGCTTTTTTTCACTTGGCCTTCATCAGGTTTACATAAGCTAAAAACATTCAAAATCAAAATTGAAATAAAAATAAAATTTGTCAACAAACGCATAAATGTCTATCATTCACAGTGAATATCCTGTCTTGTAAATATGATACATTTTCACACAGTCAAGAAAATGTTCCCACTGGGTTACAAATCAAAGTCACCTTCATGCTAGTTTCGACTTCGAAACCAATTCTGTTCATCTAACAAATTACGCATTTTAAATTCAAACCATGAATGTCATTTTTTTTTTATTTCATAGAAATTTCATCATATGATAAACCAGCCCTTGAGCAGTGTTGTGAATGATAGATACCAGTGTTTGATGACAGCAATGAGTACCGACCGCATGAATCGGGATGTGATCATGTGACGATCATGTGACTTTCAGTATGCATACAATCAGGCTTCAATTTGCCAAACTGTGACAATCTTGAATGCTCAAAACTACACACAGATTCGTGATAAAGAAAAATTATTGATGTTGAAATCTTTTTATGGACAAAATTTAAAAGGTTAAATGACCTCTGATCATCAAAATCACAATTTGGAAATTGAAACCTTTGCATTTTCATCCAGGTATGTGTTCAGAATTCATATATAAAACATCCTTTGACACACATATATATATATATATATTGATAATGTGTGAAAAATATCAAAGGTGTGTGATTTTAAACGATTAAATATTTTGAACAAATAATTGTCTGTGAGAAAAGCACACTTATTTCAGAAATCCTTTTGACTGCCTTTACGGAGCCTCATGCAGTTGAATATATCTGAGGTACATTAATACTTTGACAGTTTTATGCAAATTTAACAAGATCGGTGATTATATTTAGGTACATCGATATTGTGACAGTCCAACTTATATATAATCAGGGGGGATAACTCCAGCAGAAAGAAAACATCCGAAAGGAAGGGTAACAACAAGGGAGAAAGTCTACACAGTATACCTTCAGAACCAATGTACATTATCCAAATATAAAACTTTCATCTTGATGAGTCAAAATCTGTTTAGATTTAACTCTATTATCTAGTTTAACTGAAATAATGCCATAGATGCACTAGATTTCAAATGTCATAAATCAGGTAGTAGGGTAAGAGGATACACAGAGTATACTAAACATTAATCCAAATGTTGGAGGTCTGGAGTCAAGGTTGGATTATAATCAGAGTGTCAAATGTCATAAGTCTAATAGTACGGTAAGAGGATACACAGAGTATACTAAACATTAATCCAAATGTTGAAGGTCTGGAGTCAAGGTTGGATGATACTCAGAGTACACTAGACTTTTATCAAAATGTCTCGGACATAAGGGTCAGAGGATACTTGGAATACTCTTAACTTCATCTTATCCAAATGTCACAGGTCTGGAAGTAGAATTGGGGGATACTCCAGGTACAATCTATAAATCAACTGTCTCTATTCTTACTCTGGTAATTATGGAAAGGAAATGCTTCATCAGACTTGTATCTGCTGAAGACAGTTCTAAAGTCTCTGATCTATGGACAGGGCCAAAGTTACCCGTGTTTGACCAGATAAACATGGGTCAACTCTCCGTTGTCTGGTCCTGTCATAAACTATTGAAACAGTCCGTAGTAGGCACGAGTGGTTCATTAGGAAGTGTGGGATGGAGGAGTGTGATTGGGGATCAAGGGTAGGAGCTATACACTTCGAGGAAGGTCGTATACGGGGGCTCCAACTCACTGTGGCTCTATACCCGACACATCTTCATCATTGCTTGTTTGCTCATACAGACTGAACTCTGAATGCTGGCAAACTGTCGGCAACAAAATAATCATCAATGCTATTACATTATTGTTGTTGAGGAAGCAGGCGTTAAAACTTCACTCTAGTTTCACTTTCCCTATAGTTATCATTGACATCCACTCTTATCCATTTATCAATGAAAAATCATTTGGAAAGAAAAAGAAGAATGACTTTTCCTGAAATAACGGATATCATTACCATAAAGATACAACAAAATATAACGTATCAGGATAAAAGATGGGAGTATAGGAGGACTTCCTGGCAATCCTTCAACAATGTATGATGTCATGTCATCAGAATCCCAGTTCAAATTCATAACATAACTGTCTAGGTATAACTTCATGGATCTAATGTCTGTTATTGAAACCAAACAAAGCTTCATAACTGATGAGTTGTGCTACTATTGAAATTGGTTGGATTAATATATATATACAATGTATAGAGATAAATATGTTTTTTGTTTTTGTTGTTGTTTTTTTTGCAAAACCAATGATTTTTCTTTATCCAACTCATGCTTACATTTCATCACAGCTCTAGAATACTGAAACAAATGACCAATTAACCAACAGCCAAGATATACCAGCCAATCACAATCAGGCTTAAAGACACCAACAGCCAATCAGAAGCTAAACTGGCAGTTCAAAAACATCAGAAAAGGTAAGGTTTATTAACACACAAACAGCCAATCAGAACTAAGATACAGCCAATCAGAAGTGAATAACTGGCAGCCAATCAGACATTAACACCAACAGCCAATTAGAATTAGATATAGGACACAAACAAAAACAACTTAACATGTACCTTCATTCAACATCACACTTACTGTCACATTACATGACAAATCGCTAACCTACATTGTATGGTGGACAGCAACTCACACATTCAAAAGCTAACACATGGATGGTAACTGGGACAGAAATGGGAACAGATGATTGCTATGAAAAGATTCTAAGGATATCAGATATTGATAATGTCAGAAAAATACATAGGCATGGGGAATTTAGGAAATATGTAAATATACTTAAGTTCATTACAATGTACTCTTAATCAGATTTGATAATCTATCTTGTAATGAGAAGCCCTTTTTTTGCTTACAAACCCAATTGGATTATCTCCCTTGTAATGAGAGCCTACCTGTAATTGAACTTTTTATCAGAAGTATGCTGATGTAACCTAAACTCTCACCTGAAATCTTGATTTTTTTCACAGTTTTGTTGGTATTATTATCCACCAGAACATTGACAGCGATATTTTCACCGTGGTAGTATTTCTACAACAGAAAATAAAGAAAAATACTTTTACAACAAACCAACATGCACCACATATTTACATATACAGCTCAATTTTCTGATTATGTTTTAAGATTTTATTTATCAAAATTGATGCAAATACGTTGTATTACTGTATACACACTTTTATTTGCAGTCTCAGATTTAAGCATACAATTGTATTTCCATATTTGAACAGATCACAACAATGATGAATTGCAACACTCAAAGAAATTTTCATTGAAATATTATATTGAAACTGCAATTAGTGCTATAATGATTAAGCCCAAGGCTTCGAACATAATCAGGCCTATATATGGGCCTTAACAGATTTTTTTCCCCAATTTTTTCAACAAACCAGACATTGTGTCAGGGCCAGAGGAAACTCGAGCTAGATATTACTGGACTCATTGTATATAAAATACTTTTTTTGTCCAGAGAAGCCTCCAGCTTGATATTGCCCGAACTCATTATATATAACTTACTTCTTTGTCCAGAGGCTTTGTGTGAACTCATTATATATAACTTACTTCTTTGTCCAGAGAAGCCTCTAACTTGATATTGCCCGGACTCATTATATAAAACTTACTTCTTTGTCCAGAGAAGCCTCTAACTTGATATTGCCCGGACTCATCATAAATTCTTTGGTGGCTTCTGCACTGGGCTGTGGGGCGGGCTCCACTGGAGCGTATGTCAGCTTTCGTATGGCTAGACGAACCGAATTCCTAAAACAAGATGTCCCAGGATTTGCAAATTAGAGGAGACAATATCAATCAATGACATCTAACTCTGTTTAAGGACGTATCATATCAATTACTCATCAAGTCCTCATTTTGAGTTCAGGGTACCATTTCAAAAAGCTTCGTAAATTAACCAATTTTGGTAACTTTTACGTAAGTCAGATTTATGAATTATATACTCAAGATAGAAACCAGGTTTAGAATGTTGAGGAGGGATGCCGGCAAAATACTCATTGTCATGCAAGTAATTTTACGCCTATTCGTAGACTGCGCCAACAGTTAGCCTATTTTAAGAGCATTACGTAAATCTGTGTGCAGCAAACAAAATCTGTAAAAATTGCTTTGTTTCTTTTTGTTTTACCACATGACAAACAATATGAAATTGGAATTTTACAGAAACATTAGTACTGATATACCCAAGTGTACAGGACTTGGGTCTAGGACCAGCGCACACTTTTCACCCCAAACACGTCGTCTTTCTTAACCTCCATGTTAGAGAACAGTATATTTTTACCAGGAAAACGTACAATTTTGATGTAAGATACGAAAAAAGTTACGAACACCTTTCTGAAATGGAGTTACAACTTTGTAAGTTTTGCGTAATGTTTTCGTTAATATTTACGAAAATTCGTAAGTTACAAAGCTTTATGAAACGATACCATGATGTACATTTGTTCTGATGTAAAGCAGAAAAGCAGCATTTCTTACTGTACCGGACCAGAGATCTGAATCTATAGTACACAATAAAACACTAAACTTGCCTCTTATGTGGCTTCTCCTCAGCATTCTCCGCTACGTAGGTCTTCAACTCATAGTCGACACCACAGGGCTACACAATAAAAGATGTCATCAACTAAAAAGTCACCATCTTATGACGATACAAACTCTTAAATACTAGTAATATGTGCATGGATATAATTAGACTGTATTGTTGTCATTAGATACAGCAATAAATTTAATACGCAGTACATATCTATATATACAAACAATGTTGTTTACTGCACAATTGAAGAAGTCGTGATTGCACTAAATTCAATACAGAACCAATGAACTGGGTCGGACAGGGACAACCGTGAAATTTAATAACTGCTGTGATTTCCTGTATTTGCCCGCTCCGTTAGATTACCCCCACAAGCAGAAATAAGGGTTTTATAATTTGAAGTCAGCAGATTGCCAGCTCCAGTACACTGACGATGGTGATCTGCTGTGAAGTACAAGTTTAGTACTGTAACAGAAGAATCCCCCCCCCCCCCCCCCCAAACTGTTTGTGTTTATCTCTCACAATTTACCTATATGACAGGTGAAAAGTGTTAATAAACATATTTCTAGATTTACTTGTGAGTTGTTGTTACTTGATATGTCCACACACAGGTAAATGTATATTTCGTATTTTGGACACAAACACCAATCTCTGCACCTGGTAGTGACACCATGAAAACACATCAGTCAAATTGGATCGAATAGCCTGCAGTTTTTGTTTTTGAAAAACATTTTGTCGGATTGCCCGCTTCACCAGATAGCCTACAGAACATATATTTTTCAATGTTTTATATCATATAGCCCACGGGCATTAAACATGAAACTATCTTAAACAGTACTGTGTCACTGTCAGTCAACCATCATTCAATTACCATAACTACTGTGATAGGTTTTTATACAATACACAATGAATTGGTCTAATAAATACAAATGTTTTAATTTTACTCTAACATTCAGTATCTGCATGGTTAAATGTTTGCATGAAATTAACAATAAATCTCCCTGCAGGAAGAAATGTTTGGCTCACAACTTAACTCTTTACGTACTCATTCAAATTTCGCGGTCGCTACCGGAAGTGAATGCTGGGTAGGTCCTTTGTGTATTGGAGCATATGGCTATCACATCAGACGTCGATAAAACGATCTTTTACTGATCTTTTACTGTTGTATAATGCTTAATATTAAATGAAGTTTATCATATGGAACAAGTACTGAGTACGGAAACTCTTTTACCCAATTTTTCCTTTAAAATACGGCGAAATCACCAGGCAGAATCGCGGGAAATGACATGTTAATCGGCACATGTGTCACACATGTGCAAGAAATCACGCAGCCAAAACATCGTTTTTTCGGTGTGTAAATATATTTTACGTATTTCTTACTTATTTTGATGATAAACGTTACTCAATTATATATATATTATCGTTTTTAATTGTTTTATTGTGTTTAACACCTCAACAATCTCGCAGAAAACGAAAGTAAATTTGAGGCCGCCATTTTGTAGCTATGTAAACAGCTCGGCATGAACCGGCGGAATTCTTTGAAATAGACAATCTTAACGAATGAATTATGCTTCTGGTACGTAAAATATACCATCAATACAATATTTACATTGCTTTTTATTTCTTAAAAACATCATTTCCGTGTCAATTCCTTCGTATGACTATGCTAAACCAGCAAGTAATATCAACATCTTTTGCGATGTTTTACGACGATTTGAGTCGTCACAAAGGATGGAAGGCATGTTAATTGCGACGTGTGTAGTCGTCATGAAGGATACAAGAGCACATTTTTGTGACGTCTGTAGTCGTCGTGAGTACGGAAAGAGTTAAGGGAGACAACTCTGATAATTGATTTCAGTGATGTGATTTTTTACACCTTAAGATGTTTTCTTTTACATAGAATATTGTGTACTCGTATGGACTACCATTATGTTTTTTTCCTAATTTCTCCATGTCCACATATAAATGCAATAAGAATATAATCATATATTACACATTTTTTATATCTACACAATGAACGTATTTCATATACAGTGCATTCCACTTAATCGGGTAACGCTTAATCGGGTATTTCGTTTAATTGGGTAAAATTTCAAAAACCAAAGCCATTTTCTCTTAAATCATGTTAAAAAAATTCGTTTAATTGGGTTGGAAAAGTCGTATTTTTCGGTTATTCGAATAGAACAATCGGGACAAAAAATAGAAATGCTCCGATTTTCACGAAAGTCATCGCGTATTTCTTTAAGTTTTAGACATTTATCAACAAATAGTGTAATTTTGATGGTTCAAATGTCAAAAAACAGTTAAATATTACCTTAAACGGTAATGTTATGTCGGGGTTTTGTCATGTTCAGAACTGTGTTGTTGTTGATTCTGCCTCGTGTGGTTTTTCCCCAACAGGAAGTCGACTAAGAATTGTGGGTAAAATTAAATGTTATTTTTAGAGTCAGCAGCAGGCAAAACGTAATGGGGTTTTAAAAGCATAATTAAGCGACTAGACAATTAAACTTTTACGTCTGGGATGTAAAATCTTCGAAGCAAAAACCAAAACAATAGGTTTTTACCTGGGTCTGATATTGCTACAGATCGATTGATATCACTGCTTACTGTATGTGGCGAATCCAAAGTGAGGGGTTCGCCACGGGGAAATGTGACGACACCGATACACAGGTGAGTTAAAAATCAGTAGCGAGCAGTAAAAGGACAGACGCCCGACGTTAGCTCATAATTCCTATTCAGGTTAGGATTAGAACTGGTTAATAAAAAAACATTACATTGGATTTCGTGTTGTTTTATCAGTGACTGCCAGTGTCAAGTTCGTATAAATTTATACCACAGGAAACGACCTAAATAAACTCGGTTTCTCCGATCTCTGTGCTTTGGTAATTGGAAATAATATGGAATATTTTAAACTTCAAAGCGAACATAAGAATGTCTCTATGATAAACATGAATGATTTTAGATGTAATTGTCGGCGAGTCCTTAGATCGTATGTCAAATTAGGAACACACGGATGAAACAGGGATGTATGACCCCCCGATTTGAGGTGCTACGATTGTACTGTGCCGCGAATAAGAAAATCATTAAGGTTTTGTTATTTTAATACACACATTTTTATACAATTAGTAATAGTAATCTGACAATTTGACATCAGTAAAAGCACAAACAAAAACACCGTTTATTAACAATAATAACGCAAATATTTTCATCCAAAATCGACCCAAGTCTGACTACCATTACGGACCAAATCCAAGATGGCGACAAGCATTTCGGCTTATCGGGTAAGTCGGTTAATCGGGTAAAAAGTCCCCGCAAATAGGCAACCCGATTAAGCGGAATGCACTGTACCGATAATTGACATAAAATATCTACAAGAGAATACCTGTTAAATATCAATAGGTAATTTTGGACACAAATAATATAAATGTCATATCTGTAAAAGTAAAATCTGCTATGACACAGGTAATATGCTAAATGCTACATTTAGCTTCCTGGGGTAACCCCCGGGGTGAGTATACGTAATAAACAGGAAATTACGATAGCTTTTCATAAAATATCTCATACACCGATACAGTATTATACACAAAACTTCAATGATTATCCTGAGAGACAAACACTGGACCAGACAGGCCTAGTAGTCGCTTACCTTGCCAGTATCTCCTGGGGCTGGCTGTAGAGTAACAGAGGCTGGCGCATTTGGTGGCAGCTGAAAAGATTGGTATCAAACACAATATAGATACCTGTACATCTTACAGCAGAACACAGATACCTGTAATATCTTACAGCTAAATACAGATAACTGTAACATCTTACAGCAGAATACAGATAACTGTAACATCTTACAGCAAAATACAGATAACTGTAACATCTTACAGCTAAATACAGATAACTAACATCTTACAGCTAAATACAGATAACTGTAACATCTTACAGCTAAATACAGATAACTGTAACATCTTGCAGCGGAATACAGATAATTGTAATATCTTACAGCAAAATACAGATAACTGTAACATCTTACAGTAAAATATAGAAAACTGTAATATCTTACAGTAAAATATAGAAAACTGTAATATCTTACAGAATACAGATAACTGTAACATCTTACAGTGAAATAAATTACAGAGATAAACATATTTATTAGTTACTGTACTTAGAAATATGTCAGATCACCTTCAGTCATTGCCAGTAAATGGGCAGAACTAAAAAGTATCTCTTCACTATTAACTCTTTCTGTACTCATTCAAATTTTGTGGCGCTACTGAAAGTGGCTGCCAGGTTGGTCCTTTTTGGATGTCGCTTTTCGAAGCACATGGCTCTAACTGCTAGCATTGTTAAAATGTTTTATGACAATGTGGCATTATAATATCGTTATGTCTCCAAAAACATTTGCTGCAATCTATCGTATGGAATGAGTGGGAACTTGTTAACCTTCCCGAGAACAATAGGAATGACAACTGATAATCTTCTCACTGAGTCACTTGTGTATAAATTATCACTCATTCGTATCATCATTTTTTCGCTGCATGCACAAGTTACACATATTCTTGAATGACACTTGTAGATGTCTACTGTCATTCTTATTTGTAACAAACAGCTAGTAGTTATTTACATACTACAGAAAATCTATCTTTATTAAAATACCAACATTCTTTTTTCCTCCTGATATGCATATTTTCAACAATTTACAAATTAAATCACAGCAAATTTTTTTCTTAAATTTCATAAATGATAAATTATAATGATGCTCTGATCAAAATTAACAGCAATATCTACTCCTAATTGCATGGCCATTTCCTAAGATATTACCTCAAAAAAGAATGGATAAGCATTTGGTCCCAGCTTTTTGATGAGGCGTTCTTGTAGTCTGGTCAGCGGTTTCTGCTGTTCCTTTACCGGGGGGTACACCTGCACCGAGGCCAGGAAAAGGTCCTTACGGAAGGTCAAACCTAACACATCAAGATCTTCCCGACCATAACGGAATGCGGCAAGAATATGTGCAAATACCTTGCGTTCCTTGAGGTACTCCGGGTCTACCAATATTACGCCATCTACAAAAGTCAACATTCAAATCTTCGTCTCCTATCTCACATTTTTTATTCATTAAATGTCATTGTAATATAAGTGTATATAAACATAAATTGTTTACATCAATGTTGAATGTACAATGTTTACAGGTCTAATTCCTGATTTTATTTATTTTATTGAACTTATTCTTAAACTGATGACATCATGTGTATCATGATTGATGACTTCCCGTTACCATGTGCATTGTACACTTTAATTTGTGTACTGTGACCTTGTGAATGGTGATCACGTGTATGGTGACCTTGTGAATGGTGACTTCGTGTAAGATGACCTTGTGTATGGTAACCTTGTGTAAGGTGACCCTATGAATGGTAACCCTGTGTATGGTGACCCTACATGTGAATGGTAACCTTGTGTAAGGTGACCCTATGAATGGTAACCCTGTGTATGGTGACCCTACATGTGAATGGTAACCTTGTGTAAGGTGACCCTATGAATGGTAACCCTGTGTATGGTGACCCTACATGTGAATGGTAACCTTGTGTAAGGTGACCCTATGAATGGTAACCCTGTGTATGGTGACCCTACATGTGAATGGTAACCTTGTGTAATATGACCCTATGAATGGTGACCCTGTGTATGGTGACCCTACATGTGAATAATGACCTTGTGTAAGGTGACCTCGTGAATGTTGACCTTGTGCAAGGTGACCTTGTGTAAGGTGACCCTGTGTAAGGTGACCTTGTGTATGGTGTCCTTGTGTAAGGTGACCTTGTGTATATATGGTGACCTATGTAAGGTGACCCTACTTGTGTATGGTGACCCTACATGTGAATGGTGACCCTACATGTGTATGGTGATCTCGTGAATGGTGACCTTGTGTAAGGTGACCCTACATGTGAATGGTGATCTTTTGTATTTTGACCTTCTGTATAGAGATCTTGTGCATGGTGACATTTAATTTAGTGACCTTATGACTGATGACCTTATCTACAGTAATATTGTGTAAGGTGACCTTATGTACAGTGACCTTGTTTTTAAATGACCTTGTGTATCATGACCTTGTGTACGGTGACCTCGTGTATGGCGACCTTGTGTATAGTGACCTTGTTTTAAGTGACCTTGCGCATGATAACCTTGTTTATAGTGACCTTAAGCTTGTGTATGATGACCTTGTGTATGGTGACCTTATTGTGTAAGATGACCTAACAGTGACCATGTGTTTATGAAGACCTTATGTCCAGTGACCTTTTCACAGTGACCTTCTGTACAGTGACCATGTGTTTATGAAGACCTCATGTCCAGTGACCTTTTCACAGTGACCTTCTGTACAGTGACCATGTGATACTCACCAACTGGGTCTATATGAGTCAGATGGTCTATAAAATCTCTCTTTCCGAGGTAGGCTGTTATCTGTAGTAAAATAATATACACCATGTACACTTCTGTATCGCTATATATATAGTTAATGTGGCCAAATGATACTGGTTTTACGTTATTGTCAGAAAATAATGCTTCCATTAATTCCCCAGTGTCATAATCAATTCTAACAAACAGAAGACAAATTGCTGAATTGGGGAATTTCATCCAATGCAACAACAAAATTGACCATTATGGTTCTAATGGGTCGGACATGCTTTTACTGCTTATCAAAAGTATGTAATTACAGTCCATCGTTTGTAACAGTTTAGGAAAAATACAATATTTGAACCTAGGATCTCAACAGATTCTACAACTAACTTTTACCTAGAACAAATTTTACGACTGTTTTGAACTACCTGACAAACAGTTTTAACCGGACAAGTCTCAATTATACAGACTAATATTTTGAAAATGAACAAGAGGCCCATGGGGCCTGTATCGCTCACCTGGTTGGATTAGACCAAATGTCAAAATAATGTTCATATTGAATTTGTTTTATTTGTAAATCTCTAACAATGCTATATATGGTTATAGTGTGGGAATCCGAACTGCTTTAAAGATTAATATAGTCAAGACTCTCTAAAGGTCTGAAAGACCTCAAGAATTGTTTTTTAGAACATGCATGCATTAATCACTTTATAACTAGTAGCGATTTAAAGGAATTACCTCTATTTCCCCTATTGGGCCCCACCCTTTTGGCCCCTCGGAGGGTCAGAGTCACCATTTATGCAAAATCTGTTCCCCTTCCCCCAAGGATGTTTCTGACCAAATTGGGTTCAAATCCATTCATAACTTTATGAATAGTAGCGATTTAAAGGAATTACCTCTATTTCCCATATTGGGCCCCGCCCATTTGGCCCCTTTGGGGTCAGAGCCACCATTTATGCAAAATCTGTTCCCCTTCCCCCAAGGATGTTTCTGACCAAATTGCGTTCAAATCCATTCATAACTTAATGCCAAGTAGCGATTTAAAGGAATTACCTCTATTGCCCCTATTGGGCCCGCCCCTTTGGCCCCTCGAAGGTCAGAGCCACCATTTATGCAAAATCTGTTCCCCTTCCCCCAAGGATGTTTCTGACCAAATTGGATTAAAATCCATTC